>NW_010105553.1:13639-118778 GCF_000699245.1 Pterocles gutturalis | reverse complement strand
TTTTTTTTTTTTTTTTTTTTTAAAGTGGTATTTATGGAACCTCTAGGTCTCCAGTTGAAAGCAGCTGGTTAAATGTCTTGGGGTCTTTATAGGCTCCTCATCAAATTTTGTACCAAGAAAAGACCAGAAAGCCCTCCTCTTCGCATTGGTTTCAGATGCACAAATGACAAGTGACAGCACAGCGTGAGGGAGATTCATGATGTAGACATTTCTTTTTATTGATTTACCTGATGGTTTCATGACCCATGTGTCCCATCTCCTTGTTTTGCCTCACAGATGTTGATGAGTGTGCTGTAAATATGGACCACTGCAATCGAAATGTGTCGGGCTGTATCAACACCGAAGGGGGCTACGTCTGCAAATGCCTGGAGGGCTACACTGGAGATGGCGTCCATTGCTACGGTACGGACATGAGTGAGGGCTGTGCTGGTTCTGGATGGCCGGGACGGGGAATGAGCAAGAGACATGTCTTATGATTTGGGCTGGCCTTGCATCAAGATGTGAAGCTGTCAAATGAGCTGTTCGGATTCTTTTTGAAAAATCTGGTAGGGGCATGGATCCTAGCAGTGGTTCCCCCAAGACAGATGACATTTATCTCTTCTTCCTTTTTGATTCTTTCCTTCCTGTTTGAAGTGTGGCAACCTCAGCACCTGATCAATATGCGAAGCCTGTAGCTGTCAGTGGATTCCTCCTCTTGGTGTTTGCACTCTTTTTAGTAGCTACAGCAGGAGAGAGGGGAAGAGGGAAGGGGAGGAGGGAAGGGGAGGTGAAGCAGTAGATCTTTATTGGAAATCGTTGCCATGAATATAAACGAAAGCAGGTATTGAGTGTGTCATAATACTCATCAAATAATTCCAGGTCTGTTTAATAGGCATGAGGTTCAAGGTGTTGACACTGCCAACTTGAGTACATTCAGAGTCTTGTTAATAATCAGACCCACTGATTTTCCCATCCAGCTCTAATGCCAGGTCTTTAGTTCATTCCCTACATTTCTTAATTTTTTAATCCATTTTAGCAGCAAATATGAATGAACAGGAAGCTTTTTGCCCACAGTATTTGACTAACACACATTTTGTTCAGAGCTTTATGGGAGTCTTGGCTTCTCTTTTGTCCTTTTCTTTTTCCTTTCTCCTTTATAGCCTAATTCAAAGCCCATTACATTTGACCCAATTCTTACATAGTCTTTACTGGACTTTGGTTCTTCAACATGGATAAGGATGACTGAACAATTAAGAACAATATCATTATTATGGGCAGGATGTAGAAAGTATCAGAAGCAGGAAGTTCAAGGTGACATTCTGCCTGCGGTGGTCGGAGATCCAAAGCTCACATCTTTGAGGATGTTTGTAAGCACAGACAGAAGTGACAAGCTTCTCTTGCTGTCCCAGCACCACCTACAAGGCATGTCCCCAGGCAGTCCTGGGCTCGCACTGTCTGTGGTATAAATTTTCTCTATTGTTTCGGGCCAGATCCTGTTAATTTTACTGTAGAAAAAGTCCTAGTGGTTTAAGGAATAATTTCACACAAATTAGGAGGGTAGATTTGTAATTTTCTTTCCCCAAAGTAGATCTGGCATGTGTATTCTGCTGAACTTGAACATGGCATAGAAAGTACGCTGGCTGCTTGTCCATCACATTTTCCATGAAGGTGTATTTGCAGAGGGAAGGTCCTTAATGTTTTTCGCCACTGCCAGGAGACTGCAATGCTGCACATGCTGCCCTTTTAACCGATGCTCTGAGGCATTTCGTTCTTCTAACTGCAGACTCTTTGGGTGACAGATATTGATGAGTGCAAGACGGGGTCCCACACCTGTGGAGAGAACTCAACCTGCATAAATACAGAAGGAAACTTCACTTGCTCGCGCGCTGATGATGCTTCTGGAACTGGCATCGGTTGTAGTGAGTAAATGGAGTGTGCAGTTAAAATGAAGTGGCCCTTAACTAAGAACTGTGCTTTTGGATAAATTGTTATACCTGGAAATTAAGGAAATCCTGGATAGTGGCATATTTGGCACCTTGTGGATCCACTCAGCATTGCTTTAGGAGGCTGTTTTGAGGTGGGCTGAGACCAGATCTGAGTTTGGTTTGGAAATATCTACATTAAGGTTCAATGCTAATTTTTACTGTCTAAATGTAATGACACATCTACCTAACGGCCTTTAAAATCAACAGTAAAAGTAAATGCTCCTTGGAGGTAACATTTTTGGAGGTGGTTTCAGTCGGTGTCATTTTTCAAACTCTCTGTGCCTTCTTTCCCTCTGCAGAAGGCGAACACAAGAACCGCACATAATTTAAGTCCCATTTAATTCTTGGGAATAAGCTGGTCTTTCAGATCCAGTGGCTAACTTTACAAAAGGGCTCTTAAGCTCTTTAGAAAACCTAGTTACAGATTTAATGTGTTCAGCAGTAGTGGCTATGTGACCCTCATTTCAGTGTGACAGCAGCATTCTCTGAAGATGTGAGCTGAGTGACTCATCAACTTACTCTGCGTCAGCACTCTTCATTGCAGTGAATTTTACTCCAGATCAAGTGACTCTCTGATGATGGAGGGACACTCTGTGATTGTCACAGATCTGTTTCTGCAGAAAAAACCATAAGGAAATGGTGGCTTTTTTAAGTAGAACACCTATCAATATCTCCACCCCCTTTTCAGTTACATAAGCTTTCAGTAGTTTCAATTGTCACTCAGGAAATTACGATTTTAAATGATGCATGACTTAGAAGTAATGCCTTCGAGGTCCCTCAGCTGTAAATCTGATCTCGTGTCTTCATATATGTTAATACACTGTTTTAATTCTTTACATAATACGCTCTTTTAGCAAGCTGAAATTTTCTTTGCAGAATGCAGTCACACCTGAGGTTCACTAAGATCACTCATCCCTTTCCATTCAGGCTCTTTGCCATGGCAGTTCTCCTGAAAATTAAATTTTAAAAAACAAATGTCACTGAAGGTCATGTTGCAATAAAACTCATGTGAGTCATCAAACTGATCCCATAAATGTATGAGAGCGATTAGGTGCATTTGTGCTAAGCCATACTGCTAGAAATTCTTTGCCATGTAGATCTTTGATTCTGACCTATAGATTAGCATCAAAGCAGGCAAGAAAATGTTTGTTTTCTGTAAGGGCGTGTTTGCACTGTAGGTCATGCTGTGCAGAGGTATTAGAGCTACCTTTAAAACCAGTTCATTTGGATATCTATGCAGGTGACAGTGTGTGTGGTTCAGAGCAGTCTATGCATATGTATGATTTACCATACCCTAAAGCTGCATAAGTTCTAAAAATAATTAAAGCACAAGGAACTAGACAGCTAACGTAGTTTTTCTTCAGAGCTGTACTCACATGTCTACATAGACAGAACACAGCCAGCCTCTGTGGGTCTTTCATTGCAAATCTAGAATGAAGCATATTTAGTATTTTGATCTAAAGTTCTGTGTGCCTGAATGTGATAAGCAGCATAAGCAAATAGGTAAAAGACAAGTACTTGGTCAAAATTAGAGATTTTTACCTACACTCCTATTTTGAAGTTTTGGAACTCTTTCATAAGATCACATTGCCAATGCAGCCAAAAGTTTGAGATTTCCTTGTGAAATCCTGTGTTTCAGAATCTACTGTGTCCCCTACTGCTGTCAGCAATGAATACCCTACACACCCCGTGCAAGGTGACTCTGTAGGATGCCCTCCTTCGTACGAGTCATACTGCCTCCATGGTGGAGTGTGCAATTATGTTTCTGATCTACAGGACTATGCCTGCAAGTAAGTACAGAAATTTGTATTGTCTGTGCTGATGGTGGCAGTGAAGTATTTGTCCGTAAATTACCTGTTCATCACTCATGCTACCCATTATCACTAACTCTGCTATTCTCTGTAAGGGATCACTGTAAGTTTCTGTAAGTGGTCACTCCATGCACACTCATTGCAATTAATAGTAGGATTGGATTTGTTCCCCAAGCACTTGATTCTTTGCTTCAGAAATGTGAGATAACTTGTTAAATGACTTAGTGCCCGTGGCTTTGTGGAAGAGGTGCTAGGTGCTTGCTGTCTCTGCTGTACATGTCGTGCTGACTTGTAGCTCCCTGTTAGCCTCGCTGTTTGTGTGTAGCACTCACTGGGATGGAGGAGGACACTTCTGTCTTATCTTCTCTGATTGGGACCAGGGAGGAGAAGTCTGGTGTCAGCAATGTTCCCTTACAGTCGGAAGAGTCTTGGTCCCTGGCAGAAAGGGTACAACATGATGGTCCTCCTAAAAAGGAGGACCAGTAGCAATGAGACCTCAAAAATGAGACCTCCTTTTTCCTGTTGATATTTTTGTGAAGCCTAATTCTTGGTTCCCCAAATGCAGTTACTGATGAAAGCAAAAAATGAATCTCATATTTCCAGAAGTCAGCCTTGGGCTGGTCAATGTGACAGCATAGTCATGTACCTACATGAGAATGAAGTGGATGCTTTATGCTGTGGATTTCCTGAGCTCAGCAAAGTCATTAAAGGAGATGGACCCATGGTCATCTCTGGTATTTGTTATGAATTTTTGATGTAAATTTTAGAGGCATTAAAATCTACCTTTTTTGTCATCTCTGGTATTTGTTATGAATTTTTGGTGTAAATTTTAGAGGCATTGAAAACTACCTTTTTTCCACCCCATTGAGTTTCTCCTATTGAAACTGAAGAGCATACAACTGCAGAACTTCCCAATTGGATCGTATCTTTTTTTATTTATTTGTTAGGTGTTACTGCATAGTAAGCATCCAACTGTATGTATTCTTCAGTGCTGGAAGTGGAAGCCGTTTAAAAAATTAAGGAGCAATGATGCTTAACTGTGTTGTTGGGGCCAGGGTTTTTGTGTGGACCTTACGGAGTTCTCACATTGCTGAATTCTCACTAGATGGCAGCGTTCATTCATGTAGGCTGTAATATATTAAACACCAAAACAAAGTAGGGGAAAAATGTTATCTAGCAAAAATGACATACCAAATGTGATTTGTATTTTAATTAATACAAGCTCTTACACTAGAAAGTAGATCTTCTAGCTTGTTTGGAATTTATTGTGATCCTGAATTTAAAAAATAGCATTTTCCTGCCTTTCAATGTACATGCATTCTAATTTCTGACAGAATGAAAGAGCTTGTGCCTAATTTAATAATGAATGCTGATATAATGTTTTCAGTAATTTTGATGTGAGGGTTTCATACACTGATAAGATATTTCTATGTTGGGTTTTACAGTGGTAAAAACAAACAAATAAGCAAAAACTGCCTACAGAAGCTGCTTGTATTAAAACTACAGTGGTAAAAACAAACAAATAAGCAAAAAGTGCTGCTTGTATTAAAACTGAATTATGAAGATATTTCTAACCCATACAATTTTTTTTTTTAAACACTTCCATTCATCTTTTATTTTAAAGTAAGGATTCAGGTTAAAATTTGATTCCCTTAACCAAGCCGCTGTGGAAATACAAGTAAATCCTATGCTGCCTATTTCAAGGAAAGGGAAGCTTGCTACTGAAAGCAGTTAAATAGAAAATCTTAGGGAATCACACAACAGGATTTAAGAGAAATTTCATTTTCTTTACCCATTAGAATCTGGAAATTATAATCTTGCTGTATAATTCTAGAGCTTTACAGTAAAAAAAAGAGCTTTTAAGATTGAATGCTACAGGTTTTGACAGCCATTCCTTTAAAGTCATGTTGTCTTCACCACTACTAAATTCAACCTGATATTTTCGTAGTGGTTGCCAATGGTAAATCAATACACCAGGTGACTGAAGCGATGATCTGAGGTTTCTCCTCCGCCGCCAGTTACCAAGTGTGCTCACCTCCTTTTGGCAGCTGTGTGACGGGCTACGTCGGGGAGCGGTGCCAGTTCAGCGACCTGGAGTGGTGGGAGCAGCAGCACGCCGAGCGGGTGAAGATGCGGAACATCACCATTGCCGTGTGCGTAGCCGTGCTGGTCCTCCTGCTCCTGCTGGGGGCCCTGGCCGCCTACTGCCACAGGTAGAGTTTCCAAACATGCACTGTGAATGCGTGGCACAGGGATTGAGGTGCTGCTGGCGTTCACAGAGGGCTCGTGGTGAAGAACGTGGTCGAAATCACCATATCATCCTCGCTACTCTTTTTCATTTCAGTAATTGGATCTATGAATAATTCAGAAAATTCTGTCACGTCCCTTGCCTGCAGTACTCACGCCGATGTTAGTGAGTGACATGTCTGGGGGGAAGAAGAGTAGACCTTTATTGAGTTTGAAGAGAAGCCAGAATTTGTATTGATGAAAGAGCCATGCTATTTATTTCTTCCTTGAAGCAATAGCTCCTGAAGAGCTCTAGATGTCTGAAACTGTCAGGGCAGTGTTTGGCTCCTCTCTGCTGGCTATCCCATTGGTTTGGTTTTGCTTCCCTTTCAGTGTGAAGTGGCACCTGAAAGTTTCCTTGCCATTGAGAAAAGCAACATACTAACATTCCAATGGCAAACTTCCACAGTGATGCCTCCAGCAATGAACGTGAAAGCAGTTTTCCTGGCAGTCAAAAGAGTAAAATTGGGGATGTGAGCCTAAGGCACATCTGTTGTAAAAGTACTCCCTGGCATTTTCCATGGCTGTAACAAATTGTGCAGGTTTGGGATTCTTCTCATGGCAAAAAGAATCCCTACAGTCACTATTTAAGAAACCAGTCTGATGTGAAATTACATGTCATCGATGTTCCTTGGACTGGAAAGTATTCAGCATCTAATAAGTTATTTTTTTGGCCATGACCTTGGCAGATAACTATTCTCAGAGGCTCTTGTTTAAATGCATATTTATATTTAAAAGTAAACAAACAAGAAGCCAGACAGCAGACAAGAGTTTCCTGTTGCGTGCCGACCTGCCCTCCATGTGCAGGGGTTTTGTTTGTGGTTTAGGGTAATTTTAAAATTAGACTGTCCTGGGCATAAAAAATTAAGCTACAAAAGAAGTTATCTATGGAAGCTAATATTTTCCATTCTTATTTAATGGGTCCTAGCATATCTAGTCCATAAAAGTAGAGAAGCTGCCACATTTCTTATTAACTAATGGTAGATGTCCAGAATTAAAGCTCAGCACAGCCTGGTTTGTTCTTGTAACCTGAGATTCAGAAGCTAATCAGTGGAATAATACATAGAGAACAGACAAATTGTGAGAGTCTTATATTTCCCATATACATAGTATAAACTGTCATGAAAAATAGCCAGAATATGTCTGGGTTTAAGGTGTGAAGATATTAATTCTCTTCCCTTCCTCTCTCTTTTGTCATTTCTCCCTGATTTACCTTTTTTTCTTGACAAATGCTTTTGATCAATACAACTATTTGCCTCAACAACAAGTTTTCAGTTACATACTTGGCTGAATTTGTACTGCAGCTATTACTGGCATAACCAGATCAAAATGAAACCACTGGCCGAAAATCCCTATTTAACTGGAGTCTGGAAACCAGTTTTTGGGTTGAAATTGCTATACTGCTTTTTCACATAATCTACTGTATTTTGAAATGTACTGATCAAGCGTGCAATAGTCCTGTTCCTTCCCCTGTAAAATGGAGGCACCTGTCTCCTTTTAATCGAAGGAAATGAAGTTGGAGACCTACACCTGCCCATATGAAAAATGTGTGAACTGGAGAATACCCAAGTATTGTGTTGGTTTGTTCAATGACTGCAGCCTGTGTTATTCCTAATGTTAGGTTTGTGTAGTCTGACAGTATAGTGAGCCAAGTTGCCTATCTCCCTTGGAAAGCAAGGGAACAGCTCTTTTCCTACAACAACAACAAAAAAATCTGAATCGTGGCTTTCACACCCACAATTCCTCCACCTCAATTAGCCAAGGCCCTGCAAAAAGTGACGGTAGGACTGGGATTAGGACTGAGAAACCCTTGGCCTCTTGCCCGTGCTTGACCAACTAGATTTCACCGCCTTGCATGCTCATGTTCCATCACACACAAAGACTCCTGTGCCAGCCCAGTCCGTCTGGCATCTGTTACTCTGTATGCCGTAAAGTAAGATGTAGAATTAGTGATCCTCTTGACAGGAGCATCCTGCTGAGGACCGTGCCTGTGTGTGAGCTCTGGGCGATGGATTTTATAACTCTTGAGTAACAGGCTTCAGTTTCGTCAGCACTATGAGCTGCAGTGCAGAACAGGCACATCCAGGTGACAAAACATGAACAGCAGCGTGCCAGTGTTGGGAAAAGTAAAAATGGACTGATTTGCCTTACTTCTCCGCTTTCTGCTCTGTACATGTACCCTCAGATCTGCCTCCTATCTGATTTGATATAAACACTCCCAGTCTCATCCTCTACTGGAGTTTTTTTTTTTTTTTTTTTTTGAATCTTTGAATGTATAGGAACATGCTACAGAGAATCTGGGCAGAAAATCCTTGGTGCAGACAGGTCTTTCTTGTTTCTAGGAAAAAGCAAATTTTATTTACACTGTATTTTCATGAAAGAAGAAACCTGTGATAATTACGGCAGATGCACTTCTCCAGTTAGTATATCAATGTGATGTAGAACTAAAAGGAAAATTCCTGTTTTCTTTGGCACATGTATATTAAATTTCATTTAAAATAGATCAAGCAAAAGGATGTTACAACTTGAGACTTCTGGAATTTGAAGAGTGTAACATTAATTTTGTTAGCTGATGTCTAAGAGGAGAAAAAACATGTATGTAAAGTCAGTAAAGATGTATTGATTTGGAACTCAAGCAGTGTAAATGAGCTTTTTTTCTTATGACAGTGTTTTATAAGTTAGGGCCTATTTGGGGTTTTAGTATTGCCTTATATGTGATTTCTGTTTAACTGTAAAAATAAGAATTTTATAATTGATGGAGCTAGACACTTAGAGCTGATTGTTCTTATCCTTTCGTATCCTTTTTCAACTCCAGGTTATGCTTTTGGCTTTTTTTCCCCTTTAGCTAATTCTTTTGGTCATGCTTTTTCCTGGAAATATTTTAGTTCAAATCTTTTTGAGGCTTTCAGTTTGTTTATTTCACAGTAATTTCTGAAATTGTTTTTTCATAAATGATGCAGATCACTGCAGAAGTGACTTTCATCGTTGTAACTATCAGTGGTGTACAAATATATGGCCAGATTTTTATTTCTGAGCTTCACCCACAAACCCTGTTCATTGTATTGGCTGAAACCTAACTTTTTAGAAGAGGAATGGATAATAAATAGAATAATGTAAGAAAACAGAAGGGGGTAGTTAAGATAATGAGGCCTACTGTTTTTTCTAATGAATGACTTTTTACAGATGGCACATTAGATCAAACATTTGCTCACTTCTTACTGACTTCTGTTTCTGACACGCTGCTAGTGCGATAATTGACAGTAATACACCCTTTCAAACCAATGAAAGAAAACAAAATATATATCCCCTCTGTAAGCACCTATAGAATAATGTGTGAAAGGAGGCAGCATCTGTCCCTCCCAAAGCAAAATAATTTGTTTCAGCTTTTGTTCTGTTGCAGAAGTAAACATTTGTACAAGAAGAATCTCTACGCAGAAGCGATAAGAGATGCCAGCAGCCGCGCGGACAATGAGAACGTGACACCTACCAGCAGCAAGTCTCAGGTAACGATATGAATGTGGAGCGGAGAGGGAAGCAGGAAGGATCAAAGAGTGTTAGGGATCCACTTGAGATTATCCATCAAATAATTCACATCTTAAATATATTAAATAACTGCTAGAGTAACGGAGTGCTTTGCTGTGAACCCCAGTTCGTCTTACCTCATTGTTATCCCTGGGAGTTCACAGCTGCCTGGCTGTGTTGCAGCCATTAGCTGGTGTTATTGTTAGCTTTGAACACAACAGTTGGGGAACTGTGTTCTAAATTAAGGAAATGGCAATGTGATGACATGGCGTATCACAGAGTTATTTTCACAGGAAAGTATGCCCTGTGTAAAAAAGGCTTCTTGGAAGCCCAAGTGTTGTGAGATGTTGAACTTTATTTTGGGCGTTGATGAAATTAAATGTCTTTGTATTAGAGACTGCTGCCTTGTAAAGAAAAACAACCGGGATGTTATTGGGCAGTTTGGGAGGGAACGTAAAATACAAATTTCACACTGGTGTAGGTAGAAATGCCGTCATGATCTGGTTATACTGGCCTGTTTCTGTTGTCATTTTTGAAGTTGCATCAGAGAATTTGGCCCCATAAGATCTGATCTCAGGACCTGATTCTCACTATCATTAAAATGACGTTACACTGCTGAGTGACAGCAATTGAAACTTAAAGTTGGCAAAAGTGATATAATTGGCACCTGCAGCTCCTTCTGTGCCCAGTTTGAGACTCCTTTCTCAGAATGGCCGTGGTTTAACCCAAGAGTTTGTCTGCACACATGTACTGTGCAGCTCTGAATGAGCCACTGTAACGTGGGTATCACTGTACTTGTCCAGGTGACATCCCATGAGCTAAGCAGCATGCACTCTTCAAAGCAAGCACAGTCGAAGTGACTACTGGAAAAGTTTACACTTGTAGGGGATTGGCAATAAACTCTAGTGAAGCACATACCTTTTTACTGAGGTAACTGCAGATGTGGTTTTCTACTATAGGTATTGCTGCCAGGTTTTAAAGCCTTCCACACCCAACTAGAGCTGGAAAGGTGCAAGAACCATGTGAATTGTAGTCATGGTCACTAAAGAATTTGACTTTAAATGGCCTGAAGTTTGACCCTCCTCCAAATCTTTGAGTCCAGAAAGAGATGAGTTTGTTCTACTTGGGAGTCTGTTTGAGGGGTTGAATATCATGGAATATTTATAGTGCAAATCCAAGGATTTTTAATCAACCCAAAAAAGTCCTCACAAATGGTTTAGATGGAATGTCTGGCAGGATTTGCAAGTGAATAGCATCGGGTAGCCACCGAAACGCACTATCAAACATATTGTTGGGAGTACTGAATTGACTTGACCCTGGCTAGGACATATTGTTCCTTAGCTGGACAGCTGCTTACTCTTCTGGATCTTTTATTACCAGCCCTTTGTTCCTCCAGGTACCGGCCAGCAAATGTGCTGAATTGCGGCTATGTCATCATTTGTTCACAGCAGAGACAAAAACCACAGCTTGCAAAATATCTGAGGCTGGGAAAATCAGTAACACTTGTTGGGACTGAGAACAGCTCGCTGCCCGGGAGCAGTGCTCTGGGGGGCCTGCAGCTCATCAGCTCTGACCCCACCTGCTGTTGCCCCCACAGTTAACGCTAGAGGTCAATGACATTTTTGCTGAATATACGAGTAATTAGAGAGCTAAGCAATGGACTGAATCAACAAAAAACAAATACAATCTGCTCATCTATTACACACTCATGTTAAATTTCACCATGCATTCTTGTACTGGGAGATACCAAATACATTAACGAAGTAATTTATTGCAATTGGCTTGTTGCAGCCTGGAAGAGAAAATCATTGACCCTTTGCTAATTATTGCTGCACTAATGGATTCCTGTGGTTTCATGCATGTGATTTTCTCTGTGCTGATGTAGCCATTAAGTTCACTGGGGCTTCACGCATGCATGCACTCAGGTTAGAGACTGTAGAGCTGCCAAAAAGCAGCAGGAAGTTGTCCATTTCCACTCTTCACTTAAAATGGATTATTCCGGAGCTTTCGGTAAAAAAAAGAGATTATACTACATCGGGGACAGAAAACTCTACACTCCTCAGCGATTAGAGCACTGGAATAGTTTGTTTGGTGCTATTGATTTACACAGCTTTAATAATCCTAATGAAGGACTTTGTATGGGGAGTGGATGATGTGTATGCTGTACGTGTAAAGAGCTCATGAAATTCACTCCCTTTGTAGCCCACAGTGCTCATTTGTGAGGCTGGGGAGAGGGAGCACAAAGACTTTCTTGTTCTTGCCCATCTAGGTTAATATAGAGGATAATGAGCTTTTACGCTGTCACACATATCAAATGCTAGGTACTGTGATACTGGAACTATAGCTATAAATTGTCCAAGTGTCATTCACTGTTCCCTTCTGTTCTGCCAGGCGAGGCTACATGTAGCTGAGGGTACGCCTGGGTACTTTTTCACATTGGTATTAGAGTCCCATAAGCCAGGCTAGGTTTGTCCTAGGGATATGAAAGCTTTGACAAACTTCTGTACTTGCCTGGATCTTGATACTATTCTGAGGCTTTTCACCCAGCAAGTGTTCTGCTTTGCACAGTCGAAGATATTTTGCAGAACTGTGTGTCGCTGAGTCTCCTCTGGGGGTCTGTCACAGGCAGGTTAGCAGCTGTAAACCTACAGATTTTATGTAAATGAACTGATGCCTAAATAGTCACATCTGCTACATTTGTGATCTGTTCACATAAATCCACCAATTATCCATGTGAACCACTGAATCTGTCAGTCCTTCTGCTGGAACATCTTATCTATAGACATTTTCTCTTCTTCCCTGTCTCTGCTCTTTAGACATCCCCCTTTTCCTGGGTTTCCCTCTTCCCTCTACACTATTTCAGCACATTGCTTCACATTGCTTTCCTCTACCCTTGTTTTTTGTGTTTTTCCCCTGCTCATCACGTCCCCCCAGAGGGTCCTGTCTTCTGCTTCCGAGGTGTTGCTGTGAGTCGATGGATTCGCACACCCCAGGTGGTGCTGAGAGCAGAAAGGGAGGCTCGCTTCCCTCCCTGTGTCTGACAGGGGTTTCCTGCTGCCTGGCTGTGGGTCTCTCTAATACTTTCAAAGTAGCCCTCAGGACTATGGGGAGGGTTGATTTTCATGTACTTTTTGTTCTTGCATCTGGAAAGACTGATTTGCAAGGCAAGAGAATGGGTAGTTCTTTACTGGACTGGGACTGCAGACTTTCCAAAGCAAGAGCAGGGCTGTCATCAACTCAAATGTTTAATTATCTGCAGGGGAAGGGTCATCCCAGAAGCCAGGATGACCTTTTTCCCCCTGCTGTGGTTGGAATGTGTCGCCCTTCTAGTTTGCCTCTTGGGTTTCAGAAAACTGGTTCATTTTATATTAATTTGGGCTCTGTATATTTTGTGCATATTGTATGTATTTGCAGTTTGCAGTTGTTAAGGAGTGCAGCAGTTCTCCAGAGACAAAAGCGGTTGATCTAATTGAGTGTGAGACAACAGATCCTCATCCTGCCTGTCCTTCAGAATACGGTGAGTAGGATTTCCTTCCTTATTAGATCTCTCCTCACCTTTGTACAAGCAGGAGCAGCAGCTGATAGAGGTGATAGAGAAATGAAAATTATATTTCTGGCTTGTTTGTAGCTGCTGTGCACAGAGAAAGCCATGTTTGTATTGCTGTGAAGAGACCGTTCAGCCCTTCACTTTGCAGATCATTCATGAGAAATTACACTACAGCAGTGCTTTCACACTCACAAGAAGCCAGATGCTTCTTGCGATAGTAATAGTATCATATTTTCGCATTTATATAGAACTTCACAGGTTTGCTTCATAGCAAGTGAGTTGTGCCCATCATACTGATGGGGAATGTATATCCTTGGAAATAGGTACTTTGGCAGCCCTTATTCAGGCAGGATAACTGGCACGGTGTGAGGAGTCCGGGTCTCCCCAGAAACCTTTTGACCTGTGGCAGCAACTGCAGTTTTGTGTTAGACAAGGTGTTTGCTTGGGGAGTGTTTGGTGCAAAGAGGAGATGAATGATGGTGTGCCTCCCATCCCTGGTGCAAAGGCAGCGGGCTGCACAGAAGCACACAGTGAGCTTCCATGGCCCCCAGGTTGCCAGCTGGACCACTCTGAGTTTGAGGAAATGCTGCCTTTTTGATGGCAACTGAATCTCCTAATTGCTCAGATAGTGAGACATGATGGAGGAAGACTGATATCCATTTGTCTTATTTACCATATGTACCTCCTAACTACAGACGTTACTAGAGAACCCCATTTGCATCCATCATTTAGAAATACGCAAAGACAAATGTTTGAGGATGCTCGAATGGGCAGACATCTTGCAAGATCTTCAAAATTGCCCATCCTGTCCTCAGACATATGTTGGGAAGTCACTTGATTCATCAGTAGAAAATGTGCCTCACATTTACTTGGTTGGACTAATATTGTGAACATGTGTAGAATTGTATTGTCCAGTGAAGGAAACCTGATGTTTCCCATTAGGAGGCTCTGTTTCCATTTATAGTTTTATCAGATACAGCTATTGGAACAGAAATTTCTCATGATGGGCATCTGAATGTTTCCTAGTTGAAAATTTTAGCAAAAGTTGTTCAACCATTTTAGACAAGACTGGTAAATAACCTGATGTCTTTTCTAACATGTTAAAGAAAGTTCTTATACCATGCCAGTGAACAATTCTGAGCTCTTTTGAAGCGGGGGCTTTAATTTTGCCAGGCAGGTGGTCTTCCTGTCACAGGTTTGCATTTTCCTGTTCTTGTACATTAAAACAGAAAACCATGAAATTTGCCCAAGACAAGTCATTTCTTAAAATCTGAAGCAAGTTCTTGATTTGCCTCTTTTTTTTGTTGTTCTTTTGACATGAATTGGTTTTGTAATTTTCTGAACTCAATTCTGTACTTCCTTTCATAGCTTTCCTCTCTCAAGGCTGCCATTAGCTTTCTTTTAGCTTGATTATTGTGAAGCTTCTCAAACGGCTTTCAGTAATACGTACCCATTTTCTCCAGTGGAAGGGCAGCCTGTAACGTACAACAAAGCACCAGAGACTTTGGCAGAAGAGGAGAAAGATCAAGGCTGTCGACAAGAGGTTCCCGTTGGTGAGAAATTGTGCCAGCCCACGGGAGCAGCCAAGGGGCCCCCCCAGGCTCCCTGGAGTGTCCCCCCCGAGCCCCTGCTGGAAAGGGAGCCCTGCAAGCTCACCCCAGCCAGCCTGCTGATGCAGCCGGACTAGGAGCAGCCTGGGTTTGAGTGGGAAAAGGAGGAAGGATGAAGTCAGCAGAGAATGGGAACTCATGAAATGCTGAAGCAACCTTCATTTTGTTAAAATCTGCCTTAGAAAAAACCACAAATCAGAACAGAACAGAGAAGTCCTTGCCACTGCTTCCCTGTCATCTCTGCTTGGAAGAATTACTGTGAGCAATGTATTAGCAATGAGTACACTGTAAGTATCACTTTAAGGGTCACTGCTGCTAACTTCATTAACTGCCTGCTGAAAGGACACTGAGGGGAAAACAGACTAGTTGGTGATTTGTGAGGTAAGTACTTTCTAATGGAGGTTATTGCAAGTAGTGGTCTTTACACATACAAACACAGAATCCGGAAAACTGCCTTGAACATGGGCAACAAGCACAACTGCAGAGAAACTGGAATGCAAGGTGATGCAGGAAAATGTGTCAAAAATTAATATTTTAATTAAAATATTGTTCGTGGACACTTTAAGCCTCTCCCTAGAACTACTGTTAGGCCAATGGACTTCACCAGAGATATTCTTGTATCTGCTTCTGAAAGTGAGCACCAAACTGGGTCTTGCACTTCTCAGGTTTGGTGGGCTGGAGGATTGTGAGCACATGGTATTAATGATGGTCACATCTATTAAGTTTGCGGGGAAAGATGATTCTTCCATTAAATTTTCCAGTCTACGTTGGTCCTTCAGAGCATTACAGGATAGTTTCTGGACTGAGGCACTGTGCCTGAGTCTGCTTTCAGCCCTGTGAGGATGCATGTTCTCGAGCTGTGTCCTTGCCTCACAGAAGCGTGGCTGGCAGCAAAACTTGGTCCATTGTATATGGGACTTGGTGTGGGGAAAGAAATACAGTCATCTGCTGCTCCAAAAGAACAGGAGTGGGACAAACAAAAAAACATCTCAGTTGGACTGACTTTCACATAACTGATTTGTGCTGCCTGATAAAATCCATGGGATCAACTGGAAAACTACATCAATTTTTCTTGTAACTGGCTTTCTAACAGCTACATTTCCCTTCAAGTTATTTACTAAGAACTAACTCGCTTATAAAGCTCTGTTGTATACAGAGTTGTAGCTTAGTTGTTTATCATCTCAAGTGATTTTCACCACTGGACACCCTAAGGCTGCTTTCAGAAAGTTTTGGAAAATATCTGGAGGTCAGATGTATCACTAATAAAGTTTTAATTGTAAGGGATCTCTCAGTCCTCTGACTTTGAAGCCTACTACTATAACTATTGGACACCTTCTTTAGACTCCACTACAGTACCCACCTAGTGTTTGTTCTAGTCCATTAGCTGGATAATAGTGGCAAATATTGTTAATTTGTGTGCTTACCATCCTGCTTTTTGTTTTTTTAGAATCCTGCCAGGAAGGTATGGGATGTTATCATTTGGTTACTGGGTCTGTAGGCCAATGATGAGAAAGAGTATTGAAAGGCTCTTACCTCTTGTCCAAAACAGTTACACATTTGAGTAACTTTGTGAGTCAGTTCTGAGACCAAGGTGTCTGAATTGCAATAAATATCACTGTTGTGTAGAGAGTTGTCACTTGTTTATCTTCTAAAGTGATTTTTGCTAGTAGTTTTGAATTGCTGAGTCTGCTCTCTAAGCACATCAGTTCTAGATTCAGAAAAATCTTCTAAAATAGGCATTTCCAGAAGTTAGTTGGAACCAGTCGCAACGATGATGCATTCTCTTCTGTGAATGGCAGCAAGGGTACTTCCATGGAAAGAGAAGTGGTTGAGGAGAGTCGGCATAATAAAGTGTGCTCAGGAGAGGCCAACCACTGGGTTGAACCATTACTATTTGGTAGATTTAATTGGTTTAATTTAATTAATATTGCCCCTGGTCTTTCACAGTTCATCACTGACCTTGTATATTTTGATGGGAAGAGAGTCCAGCTATAAAGGCTACGATTCAATAAAACATTTTATTTCCATGAGAGCTAGACAGTAAAATGACTTTGATCCCTGCACTTTGATTATCTCTGAAAGATGTTTGTGTGCTTAAAATCAAAGTCTTGTGTTCAGTGACAGTTTCCCCACTCAAAGGAAATAAAGATTTGTAACTTTGAATCTTGTCTAAACAAAAGTGTTTCAGCCTCCCTACAAAAATAGTTTAATATCCCCCCATATTTTGTTTACCTTGCTTTCCTTCAGTCTAAGGATCTAATTTTAAATTTGGTAGTGTTCGTTACAGAATAAGATAGGAAAATTGAGCTGATATGTTTTTGTAATTAGGGTGGTTTGAGTTTTAAATGTTTCCTAAACTCAGCTCTAAACTCAAAATAATCTTTAGTCTAAAAGCTTGAGATGGTATTTCCACACAAATATAATATATTTGGTTTATTTGTATGTTTATAAAGCTATTGATTTATAAAATAAAATTTTAAAAAGGTCTCTGGTGTCCCTCTTGTTTTAAAAGAAGAGAATGCAAAATTCTGGTTTCGGTTAACCCATATCGTGTCTGTTGATAGCTCCATTGGTTTGATGCAGCTGCAGCGTGGAATGTGTTGGTGCAGCACATGCAGATGTCATGGGTTTTTCTTTCACCACTCAGAGACTCTATGTTAATGAGGATTAACTTCTGCAGCTTACAGGTAGATGCCAGGTTGAATACAGTAAGTTTTAGTTTATTATTTTAGTTATACATTCCCCAAAACCCATTAAAGCCCTGTACTCCTTTTTCTGCACATTTAAATGGCTCTGTTATGAATTTTGCTACTTGTTTGTCTAGAAATATTATCCATGCTTCACAATATGTTTTCAAACTGGTCTCCAAGATGTTATTCTTGGGCTTTATATGCAAATCAGTTGAAGTCAAATGGTTGAATCCTGGAGGATCCTCAGTTTTTTTGGTTAAACTTTTTTCAGGTATGCAAAAAAACCACAACCCAAAGCTTTAAAAATTATTAGAATTCTGGGTATGTAGCTAACTTAGTATTAACCTCAAATCCTACTGGTATACTCTGACATTTAAAAATGAAATTAACATGTGTTATATTAAGCTGTAAAAGAGGAATTCAGAAACATAGGGGGGGGGGAAAAGCTGGACACATCCAAAGTGAGAAAACTTGGGCAATTCTGAATAGTAAGGGAGAAAATGAGGTTTTTTTATTTCAGCAAATCTTGACTTTATTGAAATTGACATTTCAATTCTCTAAAGCCATATTTTCATTGCAAACAAGTGAGGAATGATTCATGCTCATTCATAATGAACACAGGCAATGCAATGGTTCCTAGTCATAGGGATGCATGACACATCTCATTTTAAGTCTCTTTTGCACTCACTTGCAACTTCACGGGAGTTTATCTGTTCAGGCAAAAAATTTCCATCCTGGTAATCTCTTCCAGGATGAAAATGTTTCTAAAAAAATTTCTGGGAAAAAAGTAAAAAATTATATGGAATGGGATTAGGGGGAGCCTCTGCCCTGTTAACATATATTGTGGTTTTGTTTTATTGGGAGTCATTTTATCTCCTGTTACTTCAGGGTGATGCCTACTCTGTTCAGTTAGTCTTCAGGACACACTTGGTGTTATTGCTTCGCTCCCTGATAACTTGCCATCTTTATCTCTGTGCATGTGAAAAAGAAAGATGTTAGTGGCATTAGAAGCCTCCCCCAGAGCCCCAGGAATGCACCCCAAACACAATCTGCAGGGGTGATAGCCCAAGTTGGCTCACGTTCCTCTGATCTTTTATTGAGACTGCTGTTTAGTGCCAGTTTTGATGTGGACCAGGAACAGCCAACTTTGTGAAGACCATTCATCATGGGATTAGCTTTCAGGCACTCCTCGGTACTGAGGTGGACTAGATTCAGACCAGGGAAAAGCCTTAGTCCCTCCTAGCCAGCCTTAGGGGCCCTCAATATCCCGCAACTGCAAGTCTTTGGAACTTGACTTTTGAGGCAACTGTTGCAATAATCCTCTATAAAGATGCAGAAGCCCTTTTGTATTGGGACCCTGGCCACTATCACATCTTCCTCCTCAAGCCTAGGTGTTACAGCAAAAAATGTCTTCTCCCTGCATGCTTTCTTTTTGGAGGGGATGGTTCTGACTCTTTCATTCCAGTAAATACAAGCAGAAGCTAAACCAAAGCCTAGAAGGAATTTCTACACTTCATAGACCAAGACCCCGTAGCCTGGCAGGTGCCTTTTTTCCAGGTAAGAAGTTAGGATACGTCTCCAAGATTAACTTTAAGAACATCTGAGTCCTAGACCCCTGTCTTTTTTCACACCCACTGCTGCATGACCCCGTTACTTTTCCAAGCCTCCAGCTTTATACCACCTGCCTTCCAGGAGCTTCAGCTCACAGATAGGCTTGTCCATGTTACTCCTAATCTGGCCCCATCAGTCTGACCCTCACTGTACGCTCATTACAGGTTATGGGATCCTCTCTGCCAGCCAGTTTTCAGTCCATAGAGCAATATTGGCCTTACCCACATGACCTTTATCCAAACCAATATGGAATGTTTCATAAGTAAGTCAAAGATACCATGTAAAGGAATTTCTTACTTTTATGTGAGCAGCTACTGGAAACGGAGTAGATGGATTGCTGGTCCTTTAATAAGTCCCCTAGGTATTAATATGATGCAAACAATGAAAAGAATACTTAATAATTTATAAGAGAATTAGCTACTCATGCCCATATAAAAAAGAAATTTATGAAAAAAAAACAAATGATTTAATAGCTTTGTAGTTTCATGATCCAGCAATTTTAATGAAGCTCTTGGTGTTTTATTGATTAAAACCAGCAAGTTTTATGTGCCGTATTCAGCCTACAGAACAGTGTGCACATTGTAATGGACATGATCTTTGTTAATATTGATTGCACAAACCAGTACATTTGAGTGTGCTGTAATAAGTGGAGAGAATGCACAGCTGATATTTCATTAGCCTATTAACAGCAGTTATAATTATGCTGAGCAGTGAAAGTATACAAAATATGTAAATTTATCCTTTTTTAACTCAACAAAGAAATAAAAATATTTAGACTAAGATTTTAATGGCCATTCTGCTGTTTACTTCTTGTTTGCAAAAGAAAGTTGGGCTCCGTTCTGTGCAGCCTTTGTGCAGTGTATGTGCCTGTAAATGGTAAGAGTGTCAAGAAGAAGAAACATGTATTTTAAATGTCTCTTGAAAGGTAGCCATTTAAAAAAGAAATCAATAAACTAAATACAGCCAGATGCTCAACTTCTCCCTGGAGACCAAAATCACTAATAATTATGGGAGATTCAAGGATCTCTACATTCTATTTGTATGAAATCATAATAGAGTTCAAACGTATTTCCGCTGCCCTTAGTGTTGGTCATTAAAGCTTTTAGCAGAGACCTGGATACAGTTGCATTTAAGTGAGGTGTTTGGAATTAAAATACAGATAAAAGGAAAAAGGTTAATCCAGGTCAAGGGAACATACCAAACTGGGATTGCATAAGATTATAGTATCTTTCCTCATTTCTCCAATGGCCAACAGCAGTTAATTTTAAGTAACACTCTTCTCTGCAAATCTACTAAATGAGAGCCTAAACATGGTATTAACCATCCATTTTTTGGCTTTGTCAGTATCCTTAATCACTATACAATGATTTTTGACCTCTAAGACAATTTTGTTTGCCTAAACACAGAAGTGTTCTAAACACCACCTCCAGGAGACTGAGACATACAACAAGGCAGCCCCTACTGCTAATTATATGTTGTAATCATAATAGTTCTTTCCTCTTTCCTCATACCTAAGAGTGTGTACCAATTGTAGGAAGTGAGTACATCAAAGCACATGATGAGCCAATTTTCATAACAGTGAGTGAACCACTACCCCAGAGCTAAATGACCCCACTACCAGATGCTGAGGTGGTTGGATCTGGATCTGATCCACCTTGTGGCTGGATGTAATAATAAACCAAACCTATAAGTCTTCACCCAGCCAGTGGTTCCTTACTCTTCTTTTGCATCCCATATAACGTTCCCTCAAAATGCAAATTCAGAGCTTTGTGGCTGAGGATTATAGAATGGTAGTGAGCAGTCAGGAGCACTTGGTTCTGTTCCTCACTCATGGGATGGCATCAGGCCAATAACTGGGCAGGTCCTTGCAAGATTCTTCCCCACTTGAAGAAAAGAAGAGAAGAAAGAGAGTGAGAGAAGGATACAAGAATTCTCACCTATATTGTACTAGCTCTCAGTGGGGCATGTTTTTAGATCTTTGACAGAAATTCCCACAGAAGGGCTATCCTTATAAGCAAAGCTAACGTTAAAGTCATCGGACTTGGAATCGAGCTGATAGACATTTGCATTTCTTGCTGCTCCAGAGACAGAGTAAGACCTGTTTGAAGTGGATGCAGTTTTAGCACAGTTGAATACTGACTCATTTTACACCACATCTGAATCTAACCCCATTCTCACATTATTGTACGCAAAGAGTGGGTACTGTACACCCTAACTTACTCAATATTTTATTTTTCTGTGAGGTTAAGTAGTCTTTCTTGGTAAAACTCAGCACTCTGTCTACATCCTGTTCACCACAGAGTCCAACTTAAATCCTCAAACAGTTAAACTGTGCTAACCTTTTGTGTTGAGGTGAATTCACCCTCTGTTTACGTGAGTAATGACAAGCAGATCCAGCTCTAAGATTTTAGAAATGCTTTACAGAACAGAAGTACTGAAGCTCTGCATCAGGAGGCTTCAACAAGCAAAATACAGGTATGTTTGCCTCAATGTATATTTTAGGATAAAAGGAGCATTAGAAGCATTTGAATGTGTATCGGTGCAAGGTCTTCTGATCTTCAATAACACAAGGCATACAGTGTGAAGTCTGGTTCAAGAGGCTCCTCAATTAAAGATTTCAACCAAACCCATTGTGTGCGAGTGGGGATATTTGAATGTGCTGTGTGCCACCCAGCTTGCAGTGAGCAAAGGAGGGAAGGGTAGCTGCATTCTTTGAACAGCTAGACCTAACAAATGACATGTTTTGAAGTCTTAGGAAAGAATGTGTGCTAGAGTGCACTAATACTGGCAAACAAGAAAAGAGAAAGGGATATGGCCAAAAGTTGGCAGATCTTCTCTTGGAATGTAAAAGGGGGGAGTGGAAAAAAGAAGCCAAGAATAAAAAGGGTAGGTGTTATTCTTTCCACATGTGTTTATAGAAAAGGGATAGATTTCACGTTTCACCTTTTTCCAGTTTAATGTCTATTTTTTCTTCTGGTTTGGTTTTTGGGTACTTTTTTCCACCATCCATCATTCTGTTACAGGTCATTCAGCCTTATGTTTAGATGGCTTTGTAGCCCAGGTAGTATCCCTCTGCTTCCCATCTGCAAAATCAAAGGGTCATATTTAGTAGAAAACTAAGCATCTATATTTATCCTGCATGCTGTGCGTAGATAACAAGCATCCACAGTCTGCTTCTTCAAAAACATAATAACCAGACAAACGCCCAGAGGGACAGGAAACACCTTAAATGACAATGACTGGCAGGTTTCAAATCTCCTCGTCATAAAAATAAGAATGAAATAAGGAGTTTAATCATTCTGCAAATGGTCTAGAAGAGGGAGACAGAATGGAGAAACAGTGGTTAAAGACAATGGTTCATCAGAATAGACCTTCCTGAAAACAAATCCAAACCATCTCTCATACAACACAAATTCATGTAAGCTCTTCTTTATAGACCTCTCCTTCGATCGCTTCCATGTGTGAAATTACCATTTCTGGTACAATGTCTTGTGGTTCTTTTATATGCGTGTTTGTGTGTTTCTGTCCTTACATTAGCACATAGTGAATTAGTTTAAGGATTTAACAGAACAGTTTATCATAGAATCATAGAATGGTATGAATTATGTTATTGTACTAATGGACAATGGATATATCCGAGAAATATCACAAAGCTGAACGTATTGTTCAGAGGAACTAAGCTCTTTCCAGGGGTACAGAGTCTCATTCTTGCCCTAGCCTGTGGATGAATGTTGTCTGTGCCATTTCTGGGGGTTCATTAGCTCCAGGCAGGGCAGTGATGGAGCTGCTCTAGAATGCTTCTTCACACTGGATTGTGCTTTACACGTGTGCCTACTGTCACACTCAAACTAATAGAGAAAGTCGATCAAATATCCAACCCTTTTGTAGGTTACCTGTCTGAACTGTATCTACTGTGTGCCTTACTGAGGGACCACCTAGCCCCATTGAAACACACAGGTTTATGGAGGAAGAGCACTTGTCTTCTTCACCACTATGGCTAGGAAGCAATATCAATTGACACTTTCTCAAATAGGAACTTTAGATTTTCTCAAAAATGTGTAACTTCATTGAACATTTTCCATCCTGTCAGGTGAAAGGGACACAGCAGTGAATTGCTTCAGTATTTCAAATGTTAGATGAAAGTGGCATCCACCTACTGGTGCTCTGAGCTGTAGGATACATTTTTCTTTAAAACTCTAAAAGGTAAATATAAATGTGACTGTATGGTTTGTCTTCTTGGTTGCTGGATAGAGAAACGTAAGTTTGCAGTAGCAGCTCCCTCTTTCTGAACAGACATAATCTGTGCTGTGACACCTGAGAGGCCAGGTAAATGTATGTGAGATTTCCAGTCACAGCTCCAGTCTGGCAGGGTATGAGACTTTCCGTTTTTGTTTTTTTTTTTCCTTCAGGACCTTCTGAAAAGATTTTTCCTGCAGAACTCTGCGGATCACAAGAGTTTGGCTAAGCTTCAGTGACGAGTCATGTGAACGTATAGGATCGTAGCAGAAAGGAACCTGTCGAGGTTGCCTTTAAGTATCTGGTAAATGCCTCTGGAGCCCCCAGTTTTGTAGAACTCTCAAATTGTTTTTAGATTTTAAGAGTGTTTGCATTGATTAATCTTTCTTCCTGTACTTTGACACTCCATTTATTTTATTGGGGAGGGTTTTGGGGTCTAATCTTTAATCAAACTTCCAGGCGAGGGCATGCCTCAGCTGTAGGAGCAGAGAAAAGCCTCAAAAAAGAAGGTGGAAATGAATGAGTGAATGCTAGATATATAGCAGAATGCTCAAAAAACCCCCACAAATGAAAATCCATTTATTTACTAGCTAAGCTGATCAGTTGACAGTTAAGAAATGTTGTGTTCAAAGCTGTCTGTCCAACATTAATTCAACCACTTTGTTTATGTGCATTACGCTGATTTGTTTTCTTTGCTCCTATGGATTTTTGCTTCACTTATGAACAGAACGACCCAAAATGGATTTACACTAAAAACCTATTTTGGTGCTCAATCCTGATTGTATTTTACCAGCAAAATCCCTATTGTGGTTTTAAAGAAAGGAAGCATTAAATTCATTTAAACAGAATCTTAGAAAGTATTAAAGGATTTTCAGATCGAGCTTGGATTTGAAGGTTGAGTTCAAACGTGCCTGTTTGGCAACACTGGTACCATTGTGTAAAATATTAGCAAGGATGTTCTGTGTTGTCTCTTTGTCTTGCTTTACTACTGTTGTTCAAGTTGCTCCATCAGGAAGCCTCAAAAAGTGGAATTGGCCCTAGTACATCACCTAACTCCAGACCTGTATGCCTGTTGTGCTTAGCTTTCAGTAGGGCAGTGAGACTTTCATAGAACCCGTTCACATCTGAGTTGCAGAAGTTAAACACAATAGGTTTAGGAAAGGACGGAGTTCCAGCTCGAACTGTGTATTTCCTGACCTCTAATTAAGACCAGATGCTTGGTAGTGTTATAACAGAGTTTTATGGGTGAATACAGCAATATTTTATTTCATAAATGTGTGCTTTACAACAAATCTAATGGGAATTGTAAAGTAGTACCTGACAATATGGATGTTTAAGTCTCCCAGTGCAGCATATTAAAACAATAGCAATTCTTTGCTCATGACGCAGCCGAGGTGCAAATCCATATGCTGATGCCCTCTGTAAAACGTGTCAGGTGGAGGAGAGAAACACAGTCCCACAGGACAATATTGCAGGGCCAAATGCAGTCTCTTATGGGATGTCTTTACAGATCGATTTCTTGGGGCTATGAAAAATAAATGTAAACATTCTTGCAAAAGTCTGTCAGCATCAATGGCTTTGTGTTATGTATAACTTCTGTCCATTCACCACAGTGTGTCATACAGACTTTTCTGTATTACATGCTAAATGTTGCATCGCTGTGTCAATGGGATTTCAAAGAAAATCTTGCCTACCTCAATGTTTCTTTCTTGGAAATAACTAATTGTACATCCACATCCTTCTCCAATGGGAAGATCCCACATAAAACACTTTTTTTTTTTTCCCTTTTTTTCTCATCTCCCTGCTCTGGAAAGGTATCCAGGCACGGAGCAAGAAAAGCAAAGGCATGGAGATGCATTCCCAGGGAATAAGTGGTGGAGCCAACCTGGCAGCTGTCAGTCCAGTTGCCGTTCCCCTGCCTGATCTGTTCCTGCCAGTGTCAGACGCTGTGCTCATACAGGAAACAAGGAGGCTTTGGTTGTGTCAAGGCTGCTTGAGCTTGATGCCTACATTGCATTTTATGGCAGAGGAAAGTGTTGCCTCTGGGGTAAGGCAAGGGCTGTACCTACTGTACAAACAAGGGTCAGGGTGCCATAAGTGTGGGTTGTGACTGAAACAGCTCTACTGGCAAAAAATTCCTCATGTGAATGCATATACACAAACCAAACTTTCCTTTAGCTGGGGCTGGCGACGAGGTGTGGTGCAAACCCGTCTTTCTCTGCCCACCTTTCCTTTTTGCTCTTTTGCAGGAGCTGCTCTCTCTGCTTTCACTGATGTTTCCCCAAACCCAGTACGAACACGAGCATGTGAAGGCAGATTTCAAACCTGCAAGCAGGGTAAGATGTAAGCAGCAGGCATAGTGTTTACTCTATAGTATTTACTCCAAAATGTTGGAGGAAGAGAGCTGACACAAAGCATCAAGCACCATTTTTTTTCAAGAATGAGAGTCAGGACAAAACACCTCCATGAAGTGTCTTACTCATTTCAGAGTTACAGCGGTCAAAATGTTGCAGTTGTTCACCTGTAGAGCTCAGTTTCTGAACTGGGCATTATGCTTTTGTTCTGCTTTACAGCTGATATGGATGAGATGGAAAGTGCTGGAATGGGTTGGTGTCTTCAACCTGTCTCCTGATTTCTGTGCCAGGGAGTCTGTATTTCTATAGGGAGTGCAAATGAAGGCATTATATGGATGAAAGTGTGGATCATCCTGGGCAAGGTCCATCACTGTAACCTTTTGATCTACGGGGAGAAAAGCTGTCCTCTTACGTTAGATCTATTTGGTGTTTCTGAAGACATATGGAGTGAGAATACTGGAAACCACATGCCCACATTTATCTGAAGGTTGGGGATTACCTTCCTGACGGGTGAGAAAGAAGTTGTCTCAAATCTCATTCAAATGTTTCCTTTGTTTCAGTAAATCTTGGAAGAGAGACAAATTATAGCAAATATGTAATTTTGACATGAAAAACAGTCCAAAAGGGCCCAAAATGAAACCACAAATTCCCTTCAGCTATGCACAGAGATTGAATGTGGTGCTTTGGCAAATGATCTGCTCTCGCATGTTGAAATTCCAAAGGTTGGTCTATCTCTTATTTTTTTTTTTCTCTTTTTAATGGGAAAAAAAAGGATCATTGCTCCCCCACCTCATTGCCTCTGCCAGTGTCCAGAGGTATTAAGTCTCTATTCCTAGCAGTTTAAAGCAGCCCTTTTGCATCGTTTTAAACATACACCAACGTTAGCTTGTTGAGGGTCCTGCATCCAGGTGTCAAGCTGGGGGTGGTGGTATGGTAAAAGCAGGACCTCAGGGAGGGGATCTTCATGTTCTGTCAAACTCTTTCTGACTTTGACCTTGACAGAGTAAATATGGCCTAAGGGACTGCATGAACCAATGTAATCCAGCAACTTTCTGTTCTGGTCCCAGGTTCGCTGCTTAACTGCTCTTTGATGTTGGACAATGTGTGGTGCTTTATGTGTGTCTCATTTCTCTCTGCTTTGTCTGTACCTCTCAAGATAGCTGGTTCTTTGGGTTCATGGGACTATGCTCCTGTGCAAAGCTTACTTATGCCATGCCCTGCAGTGCCAGACTTGTCCAGGTCTACCCAAGCCAGGGCCAGAGCAGGATCACCCTGTTAGTGAGGCAGCCTGGGCATGGGGCCAGGGCATGTCACTGCTGGGCTGGGAGCAGTCCTGGAGAGCCTGGATGATGGTGCTGCAGCATCGTATGGCTTCAGAATGCCCTATCTGATCTGCAAATGGTGATAATAAATACAAAATGCATGGTGTTGCTGTAGGATGCAGCACCAGTGATTATCTAGAAAACAGCACCTTTTTTTAAAACTCATCTTCCACTGAAACTAGGAAAAAAAGCGTAACACTGAAACAGCTTTGAAAACTACCCATCTGAATGATCATTTGTACCTACTCACTAGTCCTGTTGCAAGTTCTAATCTCAAACACTAATACATTTCAGTAAGTGTCAGCTGCCAGCATATTTTTTATTAGTATATAGCTGTCACGTCATTGCACTCAACGCTAGAAAGGGAGGCAGATCGAGAAACACAGAAAGCTGCTGTTGTTTCGCCAGGTTCCTTTCCTTCGTGTTGTATCGTTTGAAGCAGAGAGCAGCGTTTTGCCTTGCTGGGGATTTACTTAAAGCAGATGCTGGTGCGATGGGGAACAGGGAGAGACTTTCTGCTCACAGCAGTGACACCACAGCGACTTTGTGACCACTTCACTTCTGGTTTTGACTTCTCTGGCATCACCCTTTAGGGCATGCTGGGGAAAAATAAACCAAACCCAACCATAAAGTTCCTATGTAAGCAGAATAAGATGTTAGGTTAAACAATCTGCTAGAACGGACTGAAAGCTCTGCATTAAGGGGCAAACCGCTTGTTGAATGGCTTGGAAATGGTGCGAGGAGGAATTTGCAAAACAAGGCAGTACTTCTGTGAGCTCTGTGCAGGCCTCTGGAGAGAGGGAGGAAGGGAGGGAGGTCTCCTCTTTTATTGTCTGATGAACATCAGTCCCTTTGGTCAGACTGCTAGGCGCCTCCTGGAGCTTAACCTCAGATTAACATCTGCTTCATTTCAGTGTCTGTCTGATAGTGATATCAACAAACATCATCATCTTACAGTAAAAACTGATAATTGAGTCTGTGCCTGCTGACTCACTGTCGTTTGTGCCCAGGGGAATAATTGTAGATAGTGAAGATTTAATAGATAAAACAATATTTTATATTTCACAGAATAATGAATACAAAGCTCTCGTAAGCACGATCAGGGATTAACCATGTATCACATGTATCTATAGATGGTATGAAGTGCAGCCAGAGGCAGGCTGAGTTTCCTTGTGTTGGTTCAGACCTGCTGGAGCTGGGTAAAGTCCTGCTGACCCTACTGTCACTGACATGCTGAACCAGAGAGGAGCAGGAGCCGGGGAGGGAGGTTTATGTCTGTGTGCAGCTCCAGGCACTGCCAGCGGTGTCTTGGGTGGTGCTGTGGGCAGGATCAGAGCCTTGAGCTGAGGGGTTTGGGTCGGGTTGTTGAGAAGACAGAATGGGGAAAAGAAAGATAAAAACTGAATACTTAGTTTTGCTTTTCTAAACAACCAGACAACATGTTTGTATATTCAGAAAAAGACACTGTCAGGAAACGAAAATGCAAAGAGTGAGTCAGAACAGGAGTGTGACAATGTAGTGCAGAAATTGAGGCTTCTTTTTTTAAAATTTCATATCAAGCTCTGTCCTGCTGGTTTGGGAAAAAAGATACAGTAGAGGGTATTAAACCGGTTGCATATGCACTGATTTATTTTTTTAATAGGTAAAAGTGTAAAAATTCTGTGCACATTTATCTTCTTCAGTCTATTTGCTCAGGAGGAGTTTGTGCGATTCACCTGATGCCATTACTTCTGGAGGGGGACCAAGGGACATCATTTGATCCTTCTGTGCTTTGGGCAGTATGACACTGAACCTGCACAAGGCTCTGGGGTCACTTCTGAAATCCTGTGTGCAGGACATTTGGGGTGCTGTCAGCAAGTGGTGTGCACTGGTACACAGACAACGTACCTTTGAATTTGGGATCTGCTCTCCAGCCCAGGTCACAGAGCCGGAGTCACACCTGAGACTGCTCCAGGAAGCTGTCAGGGTTTCATTTGAAAGTCTGGATTTTGTGCAGCTTGAGTAGTTTATGACTTAAGACATTTAAACGCATTTGCTAGACATTCTGAAATTGCGCTACAGTTAAAGTTTATCTAGATTTGATTAAAAAGCCCAAATGTTGGCACCTTCCCACTCCACAACCCCGCAGTGCTGCACTAACACTGACTGCAGAAGATTAAAGCAGAGGTAGGTGAAGCATCACAGGGATCCAATGTGTGAACCCACAAAACAGGGATCTGGGGACCCATATTCAGGGAATCTTTAGAGATCTGAGATAAGCAGTTCCTACTTCAGCTAATCTCCATCATTAAAACATGTGAGTTTATCACAGATTAATACATATCATGTCCTGAAAGCCTGATCCTGTTAAAATCAAAGGCAATTTGGCTCTTGATCTTGATGGGCTATAATTTTAGTTATTTAAATAATTTCTATTTAAAAAAAAAAAAAGAATTATCTGTAGCTTTATTCAATGCAGAGTGCCAACCAGAGATCAGGAACTTGCACCAAGATTTCATGCAATGCTTCAAAACGAGACCCAGTTGGCAGCGAAATGGGGGACTGAAGAAAGATAGTGGGACACATTCGTCAAAGTTTTAATTGACAGGACAAATCTCCTTTGCTGAGGTTTAGGCTAAAAGCTTTTGCTTTACTTTTCCCATGTGGACGGTCCCTGTGGCTCAGCCACGTGCATTAACCCATTTAGCCGCCCGAACGTGTCTGTTTGTTGAGAGAAGGGAGAAGCCCTCGCCCTTACCCTCTCCCCGGAGCAGAGGAGGGGACACTTGAGCTGTGTTTGGCTTAGCCTGTTTATAACTGTATTGTTGCATTAGGAAAAGGAACTTTATGTTCAGGGGCAGGTAAGAGTGGCAAAGATTTGGGGAGACTGTGTGTGGTCTTGGAGGGGCGGAATTTCAAACTGTGTTTCTCGGCAGATCCAGGGGTCTCCTATCCCTCCTGCTCCAGGGGCTGCTGGACCCCATGGGTGTATTTAGTCGGTCCAGCAAGCTGCTGCCTAGCTTTGCCCAGCACCCAAGGCCACTGTGCTGCTTTACAGCCCAGGGAGGGATGGCTTTTGGCAAGTGGCTATGCATGGAAAAGCTTTCCAAAAAAGGTGGTCTTTGGCTTGTCTGAATACCACAGGATCTTCCTCTGGCCCGTGGCCGGGTGGGCTGGAGACAGCTGGCCAGCACACGTAAGGTCGTGCTGTCCATCTTCCTCCTGGCACAGGGTCCTGGGCTGCACAGGGAGCATGGAGCTGGCTGGTGCGACGGAGCAGAGAGTCCTGAGCAGCTGGGATTGACTGGGTAATTCATGTGTGTTGGTTTGAACACATAAAGAGCTATAAAATACCAGTTAATATTATGAGGTGTCTAACAGCCCTTTTTAATTTACTGATGCTGTTTTCTTTAGTGTGCATTTGTAAAGGGCTTCTGGCAAAAGGGACTATTATTGTTAACATTCAGAAAGGAAATTTTTGGGTTACATGTCCAGTGCTGTCTTGGAAAAATTATATCTGATAACTTGCCTGATTAAAGCGAGACCAGAATTAATGGAGCAGGGCTTACACTAATGGAGCAGAGCCAGCTCACAGCCTTTGCTCTCTGAGCCCTTTTGAAACTTCTGGAAGCATAAAGATCCCCCAGAAACCTTTCTACTTCACTAAATGTATTTCAGTTACATTTCTTCAAGGAGTGGTAGCTCCGTGTGCAGTATTATTGGCCCGTATTTATATTTATAGAGAAAACACTTCCACCCGAACTCTTAAGTGCTTTACTGATGTTAATGAATCCTGGCTGGAGAGAAACACTATTTGTATTTATGAACAGGGCACCTGAGGCATGGAGAGAGGGAGTTATTTGTGTGAGTTAATGCATTAAACCTGTTGCCTATCCCCGAACAGGACCCAGGAGGCTGCTCTGAGGCACTGAAACCCCTCTCCCTGGAGCCTCCCACCGCACCTCCGACTGGGCTGGTGTGACCGAGGCCCCCAAGGGGGTCACAGCCAGGCAGGGTTATGGGACAGGAGCTCCAGCCTGCGCCTGGACCCAGGGACTGGCGTGGTTCCTCCTCCCCAACTCTTGCCAGGTGTAATTCTGCCACAGCCCTCGCAGAGAGGCACCAACATCCGTCCCACACAACGTGCTCTGCTTTGTGGCTGTGCTGAGCAAAGCTGGGTGGCTTCTAAAACATGCCTGTGGCCCAGCAGCACCCTCATGGGTTGTTATTGGCGTTAACCCTCCTCTGTCCCTCGCTCCTCCTCCTACAGTAACAATGGCAAAATCCTCCAAAGGTCGTGCTGCCTCTGCAGATTTCATGGTGCATGTTTGTTGCTTTCAGTGGTTTCTGGTTGGGCTGTGAGCTTCCACAAACAGACACATGAGGTAGAAAAAAAAAGTCATGCATGGTACTGGGATTTGTAGCTAAACTGGAAGCACTCCCCAGCCCCAAGGTGCCCTGCTCACCTCGGCCAAACCTCTCCCCATCTCTCAATGAGCCCTGCACACATCCACACTGCTGGCATCCTGCATCCTGAGTGATGGAAAAATCAGTGAGCAGGAGAGAAAGGAGCTGCAGCAGCCTCAGCCAGGTCCCTGCCAGAATCATCAGGGTGACGTGACTCCGGGCTGTGCGAGTGGCACGTCTGCCAGAGCACAAGTATGAGAGGGTCGCCCAGCAGCCACTCGCTGACGCTGAGCGGGGTCCTCCAAGCCTCTGATTTTTATTTTTTTTTCCATCTGCTTGAAGCATATCTGAGGAAGCTCAGGGGTTTGTCTGATAAGGCAGGCAGGGCAGGATCACAGCAAGGGAATGGCACAGGGTCCCTTCCAGCAGGTGCTTTTCCATTAGCTTGGGGAATCAGAGGAGAAATGATTTGTAAACTGCTGTTATCGAGAAAGTGTCTATTTCTTTTCTAGATCCTGTTCCTGGTTCCTAGATTACAGGTGTTTTTTTTTTTTTTTTTTTTTTTTTTTGCATCTGGAAGACAACTTGAGCATTAGAAAGATTTCTCTGAGGCAGCAGCCAGGCGGATCACTGGAAAGGCAGTGACATCTCAGGTGTTTCATGTTGGCTTCACACTTTCTTCCCTTGTTTTGTCCTTCATTTTTTTCCCAAGCAATAAACATTCCTAGTATTGACAACTAGCATGGCAAAATTTACAAATCCAGGTTGCAAAACCAGGGAACTTTTCCTTTGTAGCTGTAAAATATTGTTAAAAGCCCCAGCCTGTAGTGCTAGCAGACAGTGCCATGGAACAAAGAGCTGTGAACCAATTCATGTAACTTAAAAACCTGTGTGGTGTTTCTCACAGAGCTCATCTCAAACCTTTGGGGAAGTGTTGGCAGAATTTGGCAATTTGACATATCTTTGAGAAAATGCATAGCAACAGCCTTGAATACATTTGAGAATTTGTGCAGAATTTTTTCCTTTTTAGGAAAGGAGGTGTTTACAGCATTTTTTTTCTTTTTGTGTGTGTGTTATGTTCTCCCCAAACTGGGAAGAAATTTGATGAAAAGTGCACAAAAGGAATAGAAAGTAGAGCTATTGTTTTAGTGTGGCAGGTATGAAAGCGAAGAGATAAAGAACTGAACTAATTTATATCCTGAAAAGTGTAACTGGAGAAAAAAGGAGGATTTGAAGGGCTTGGTTTAGAAAGTTCTTTTTCTTACAGGAAAATTTGAAGATTCATGTCCAAAACATTCAAGAAGTGTTTGTCCACAGCCAGTTCTTAATCCTATGTACTAATAGGATATAAAGGGGGTAAAACCTTATAAGATTTAAAAACCTTATAAATAGATTTGGGTAGATATCAAGAGCCTCTCTAAACTGCAAGGGGCAGCATGGTGATGGATGCAAATGCTGAGCTCTGAGTGGTGGTCAAAGGATTTTTTGGGAAAGCAGGATCCCACTGAGCCATAACCTGGATAATCTGTCCATGGACAGCCAGGAGTTAACCATATCTCTGATAAAACTAGCTGTTTAGTTTGCCAAGGGGTTCAGTACCTCTCAAGATTTCAGTGTGTGGATCTTGCAGAGAGGCCAGGGAATTGGGCTCTACACTCCGTTGGAGGCATGTCATGTAGTTTTCATTTCTGAGAGAATCGTGTGCTGGGGTTTGGTTTGGGGCCTTTCTCTTTAGTGCTAACATCTCCTTTCATTTTATTGACTAAACCCCTTAGATGTGAGGTTTTTAACACAGATTCAATGAGGATATAACAGGTGTTGTTTAGTCTGCCATTCAAAAATAAGTACATTTAAAGAAAAGAAACTGTAGCTTTTAAATAAAGGAGAGCAATGAGCTTATCCCCAGAGGTGCTGTCACTTCGGATAAGTGCGAAGGCAAGTTCTGTAGCGTGCTAACACAGAGAGCTGCTTTCTCCATATGTTAGTTCTGCTCACTACTTGATATAATCAGGAATCCAGGAGATGTTTAACCTGACCCAGTAGAAAAAAAGCCATATTGAAATCTAATGCTGATAGGTATTCAGGATCTAATATTTATCACTTAATATATAGGGAAATAGTGACTCCAATCTGCATTCAGCACACAGCAGTAAACACTGGTCTGGTTATTTACCATGTTCTAAAACCATATATATTCAGTAATAATATTCATGCCTGGATGACTGGGTTAATCTTTTCACCTGGATTTATGAACCTGTTAACAAGCCTTTCTATTCTTTCTGAAGGAGGCTGGTATAAACACCGTAATATAACCATAAAGATTTTGACCTTAGCACTATCAATGAGAGTCCTTGTTGCTGGCTGAGGGTACATAGCCATATGTCTGAAAGTGGGTATTGCAAAAATATGTTTGCTATGAACTAATGTTTGAGTGAATTTTGGCAGCTAGGTTTGTGTCTGGTTTTGTCTGTTCTCCTGTAACAAAGTTCATTGGGAAAAATATCTGAGAACAGTGAAATTCAAAATCTGATGCAGAAGTATTCAGTGGAACAGAAAGGTATGTCAGCTACCCAATTATTTTTGCTCTCCCAGACAAGAGCTGGAACCAGTCCCAAACATGACCAATAATAGCTGAGCAAGCCTCAGTCTGGAACATTAAGTATATGTTTACAAGCTGACTTGGTAGATAATTATACTTGTACTTATTGAAATAATTGGTAAATTAAACCGTTGCATAGATGTTTGCAGGATGGTGTTTACAATGAAAATTTTAGTTATAAACAAAATAATTCTTGAGGCAATGGTAGAACAAGAAACTCGTCTGAGGAAATTGCAATTGGTCTCAAATGTTCTGCAAGTGGCAAGGGACTCTATGTCATGGGATGCATTATTTGTTGAGAATGAGTTGTTCCAGCTCCAGTTGTGGATGCAAGACAGGCTTTAAACGAATAAAAAATTACACAGAGCCACAACAACGAGGTTTACAATTCAAGTAGGTGAAAGCTTAGAAGTGAAAAAGAGCTATTTCCACATGGCTGAATTGAGATCATGATTTGGAAGGAGATGCCTTAGACACAGGCTTGGTCCGAGCAAGAAATTTCTTGGAGGGAATGAAAGAGCCAAATTTGTAGAGTGCATAGGGGGCAGGAGAAGACAAAAGGGTAAAGTTAGCTGCACTATTTCAGACATTTTTACCATGCTCTGACAATGCTGATTAAATTCCTTCCTCTACTAATGACTCCATATGCAAAACTAATTATAGTTGTAAGTCTTTCCTGGAGTATTTTTGCCTCTCGTTCTTCTCACTGAAGTCCTCACAAAATTATAGGGCTCCTTCCTCCTCAATCATACATTTCAGCTGTTTGCACTCTCACCTTTCAATGGTCTGGGGACCTTTCCTCTCCAGTTCTTCCCTTTGCTCACTGGGGATGCTTTCACTTTTGTATTTGTGAGATGCTGTCACACAGCTTCAGCAAGCCATGTGTAGGAAGGACTTACTGCAAACCAGCGATAGTCCCTGTGTTTATTTGGGTTGCTGTCGTGTTTCATCTCCATCAAGTCAGAGTGAGTGGCTGCATCACTGGCTCTCACTTAGAGGCTTGTGTTAAATGTCATCTCCAGCATGTGTTATAAAACATTGCATGGTGAAGATAATCCATTTTGTTAGTTCTGAAACATGAAACCCCTCTCACCAGCCACCAGGAAGGCCCTCACATAGCTTGTATAAATGACTTTGTTGTGGCCAGGCCAGATACTGGACTCACAGGTTCGTACCATCCTTAACTGCTCGAGTAGAAGAGCCTGACAGGAAAACTCACGCTGACAGTACAGCATAACTTTGTTTTTACTCTAGATCTTCTCTGATGCTGAGTGATTTCAAGGTGGCAGAGCAGCCTGCCCAATTCACCAGGACACACGGGTTTTATTCTCCAGCTTCCTGACACCTCGCCCAGTTCAGATGTCCCTCAGTATTTGGAGGATCATCTCCACGAAGATGAAAGGAGCAGTCTGAGATTGGTAATACGAGATGTTTCTTGGGGCACGTCGTCTCCCTGAGGTGGATCAGAACCTCCTTGGCATGCAGCAGGACATCAGGAAACAGCCTGAAATTTGGGGGTCCTCCAAAAGCTGGAGGAAAGGCCTTCAGCTCCCTTCCTGCATGGGATAGAAATGGTATGTGTTCATCAAAGCATGCTGCATTTTAGGAAACCTGGCCCCTTCTGTGACTCGTATTTCATGAGACAGGAAAAGGGCTCTCTACAGAAGGGTCGGCTGATGGGGAATTGCTTCACCAGCTTCTCAATTTTTTGGGGAGCAGTAGTTTTATATTGTGCTTACGTGTCCGGCTGGCCCAGCAGAGGGGGCTTGTTCACAGAGGAGAGACAGCTTCGTGTGTGCCATCCCTGGGACAGCTTCAAGTGTGCCGTCCCTGCAGCTGGAACAGCCGTCTGGCCCGAATTCACTTACAGCACTTAGCATGTAAACACAGGGATGCGTTTATTAGATTCAATTTGTGATGCAGGAGACATTTGGCATTTCTCATTTGTGCCTGGACCAGTCATCTCAAATGATTGATATGGTATTGTTCTGTCTGATAATAAAATGTGCCTCTGTTGTCACTCCACCTTCTCAGTCATAGGATGTTCAATAAGTCCTATAAAATATGCAGTGTATATGAAGTATAGCAGCAGGGATATAATCTTGGAGGAAGTAAATTTGCTCAGCACGTGGAATTGACCCTCTATAACTAGAATAAGATTTATTTGTTGCTCTGAAATATCGTTTGATTTTTAAGTTAGTTGCCTGTGCAAGGAAAATTAAAACTCCATGAAACAAAAATTGGTCATTTCTGCAAGCAGGGACTTGGTGGATAAGAGAAGCTTACAACCTTGTTTTTGACGGCTCAAACCCCACTCCTTGCAGCCAGCCCCACTGTGGGTGCATTGCCTTCTTCAGATTTCATTTATATATCCCCAAACCACATGCCAGACCTGCAAACACCCACACACGTGCCTGAGAGCAGCTCCTGGCTCCTGCTCTCACCAGCCCATCTCTGTGCAGGACCACGGGCGAGCTCTGCCTTGGGCATGACTGGCCTTTAGAAACTCACCCATTGATAAATTAAAAAAAAAGTTGGCTGTTTTATTTCATGCAGAGGTGGATCTGAGTTACGACCAAAAAAAAAATAAAAAAAATCTCTTTTCAGATATTCCCAAGATATTCCCAGCGTGATTAACTACACGACCCTGGTTATTGAAATCCAGACACAACTCCCACTGGCTTGGTATAAAGTGATGTCCCTGGGTGATGGCTATTTCATTCTGCTGCTGCATGCAAGCTATTCATCTCCTAAGATTTCTATACACTGCTGCATATATAGAGGTAAGAATTCTGGGCAGGCTTATTTAATATCTTAATTGTGTAAATTTTTTTTTTTTACTTGCTGTTGTTTTGGGTACTTTTTTTTGAACTGGTTTGCGACCTGCACATTTCTTGGCACTGCCTCCTCAAATATAGGGTATTGTCAAATAACATCCAACAAGGAGAAAGTATGATTAAACTGACAAGTGTAAAGAAAAATGTATTTCAGCAATAAAGTTAGGAGGAAAGAAGGAGAAATGTGTGGGGCATCCTTACTGAGAGCACTGTAGGAAAGCCGTGGCTGCTGCAATGGAAGGTCCGATAGGAAGGTGAAATCTGCATTTCACGAGAACCTCCCTCTGCAACTCACTTTCAGAGTGGTCATTTTTCCCTGAACATTTCTGTGCATTGTATTTATTATCTGTTTGGCATAAAAAAAATTAATCAGGGAGTCCATGTAGTGATGGAAGAATCCAGGAAGCTATCCAAGGCATTGGACCGAGGATCCTGCAGGGCAGAGGGGTTCATACGAGGGAGTGCAGGGGACACAGGTGAAGTGTGTGAGCTGCTTCCACTGAGGAGAAAGGATACAGTGTCCAAACTGAGATGGAATGCACTTGCTTGGGAAAAACACTTGAGCAATTTGGATTTTTTGGCACCCCTTTTTAAGCGTCTGACTCCCTGTGACAGAGTGGAATCCATGGCTATGTGAACTCTAGCACAGCCACAAAGACTCAGGAGTTAGCACAGAATAGTTTGTTCAAACCATCCAAATCTGACACTGTTTCTCTCCATTTCTTTTCTTCTGACTCAAATTTTTTCTTCTTACTCAGGTGTGTCCAATAGCAAGTAGTAAAATTCCAAAGCTTCCTGTGTAAGTAAATGACCTTTACTTGTTAAACATGTTATGTTAACATAGGAAGTTTTCAGTGATGCACAAAGGCAGTGTGTTGTAGTTTAATATTAAAACCTATTCTTCAGGTGTAGTCCTGTGCTATCTAAGCTGTGGTAGTGGTTTACTCCTTTGTCTCCATGCTGAACCTCAGTAGGAAGACACATGATACCCCATTATGTTAAAAAAAAAGAAAAATTGACACCTAATCTTATACCTAGCACAGAATACATTAACACTTGCCATTGAAAAACTATTTAAATTCTGACACTGGCCCAGGGTGACTATTGGGGAAATACCAGTTGCTTTTTAGAGAGTTACTGTTTTTCTACTATAATTTATTACTGATTTCGTATATGACATATAGATTGATTATGCTTCTAATAATTTTGCCTGGTAGCTGCTTGAGGGTTTCTTTTGGGCATTTTCTCTGGAATAAAGCCCATCTGTTCATTTTTAGAAAGCGAACTTTTGTAGCCCCATTACCAAGCATACACCTTGGTAATCATGAGCTTTATGTTTCTTAGCAAATACTTTGCATAGTTTCAGTCAGTAGGGTAAATGGTATTAGAAGCAGGAGGCTGGTCTCTTGGCCGTATGCACTGAGCTGTTCTAACAGCAATGCATAGCATTCATGCTACTCTGCAGACACTTCACCTGGCTTGTACTGGTCCTTTCTGGGGAGGGAAGGACCAAAGATTACTCCCGTAATTCAGAAAAAAATGACTTGATCCTGCTATGGGCTCTTCCTAAACTGAGGGAAACAAATTCCTCTTTTCCTTCCTTCTTTCCTAACTTTTTTTTTGCATTAATGACTTACAATCATATATTAATTCTAGTTCTTCCCTTTATGTTAGCATAGTAATTTATTTTCCCAGGGACTTTAACTCCTGAATGCTAGTCCTGTGGTGGAAGTTTGTCCTCCCACACTGTAACTTAGAGAAAAAAATAACATCCACAGAGAGCACAGGTATTGTAGCAACCTGCTTCCTTTCTCTCTTAGGCAAAATGAAAAAATTTACAAATCCATTAGCCTAGAATAGACAAGTGCTGAACAAAAGGATTGGCAAATAGCACAATTGCACAGCATTTGAGTCAAGTTCCCATGGCACCTCTGCAGACTGACTTCTCCAAAGAGCTTCTCAGGCTCATTATTCTCTAACACATTTATGACTGTTGTTGGTTGGGTTTTTTTAATGGTTTTTTTCAAAAAGAGGAATACCCCTCCCTCATCCCCTGGGAAGCCCTGCTAGCAATTTCCCACTGCTTCAGAAGGAAAAAGGGAAGAAGGCAGGAGAGATGCAATGTGGAAAGGGATGTGAAGTGCTGGATGGCCACTTGTGGTAGTTGGTCCCACTTCTGACCCTTTGGGCTGCTGGCTTTCTGGGTAGCTCCTTCAGAGAGCATCCGAATTACAGAGCATCCAAATTACTGTTGAGATGACTTTTGAATTTCACAGTGTCACACGGCGTGAGCAACCATGCTACTATGGAAGAGCAGCGCAGGCTGCTCTGTGCAAAACTGTAGCACACCACATCCATTGGTTTCCATTTTCAACTTCCTGAGCAAGATAAAATAAGGATTCTTTCCTTCTCAAAATACCTGCTGGCTTCTTCTTAAGGGTTACATACCTGGATGATTAGAGAAAGCCACAGAGACATTAACTTTCTTCTGATGACACGTGTTGGCACATATATTTGTTACTCACTCATTTACAGTCACTTCTAGCTCCCACCTGATTTCAGCTCTTGTCTAGAAATCAGGGATTTGGAGGGGGTGGTGGTGAGATGGGGGTGGGTGTTCCCCTTATCAGACTGCTTGAAAAGATTGTCAAACAGGTATTTTTTCCTCTGGAAGCTGTGCAGCTTTGGGCAGCCAGGTACTCTCCCAGTCATGTTCTCTCCTGGCTTTTGTTCGTTACCCAACCGTAGGCTTTGCTCACGGACCGCAGAGAGCCACGCTGCTGGCGGGAGTGTGCTGGGAATGACATCTCATCCACACCCGCCACTGTACGAGCTCATTGTAGCATGGTGCTCCTCATGGGAACTTGGGTTTTTTTCCTTCATATTCTGTCCAGAAGACCTCAAATAGGCTTATGTGTGAAGGAAGAAAAGGAATATATAAGAGAAAACACTCCTTCCTCCCTGGTAATACCAGTATGGTCTCTCACAAACCAGGAGAGGTTCTTTGAGGCATTTCTTGTGCACATCTTCTAGCTGGGCTCCAAATGGAGAGCTGCCAGGCTAAGTGAGGACACCCATGTTCAAGCAAAACATGAGTTCAGTAATGAGTGGCAAGAACTTTGTTAGAAGAGGGTTCATGCTTAGAGAGTAGGTCACAAATCCTGTAATTACATTCTACCTTCTAATTATGACATCAAGATTTTCATTTTGGGTCTTTGAAAACAAGTTTAAGAATGCAGTAGTTACTACAGAGTTTAGGATTCATAAATAAGTCCTGCTGGTGAAATGTCTTTTTTTAAGGAAAAGGTTGGCTCCCATTCTACCATTCAGATGACCAATAGATTAGCTTTAGTTAAAATACCAAAATGTTTTCTTCTGTGCCTGTCTATATACTGGCTTTTGAAGTTTTCCCAATTAATGATTATAACAGTACCCAGCTCAAGCTGTAACTGAGGAAGATGCTTAAAGAAAGAACTGATGAGTCATTCTTTAATAAATGCTACTTTCTAAAGTTGTAGTTTATCTTGACTTTGTTATTCTAACTATTCCTCCCTCTACAGAGTTATGATCCCTGTAAGGTATGTATTGCTTAGCAGGATAAATAGTCTCTATGAATTCAAGAAGGACTATCTGTACTACTCTGGCACAATTTACGACTACTGCCTTGGACGCCAGTAGGTACAGGTAAGAGTGACTTGGAATAGCTCAGCCAAACAGCGAGCAGGATTGGAAGTTTCAAGCTTGCAGCTCTTGCAAAGAGTTATAAAAGCCAGAGCATAATATTATGTTACTTTTTGGAACCAGAGAAAGACATCTAAATGGAGCATGCCAACAGAAGAAGTAACAAATGAAATAAAGAGGTAGCTTGTAGGTATCTGAGCAGAACTCTGAGGGAAAAGTTAAATAAATAGTCTCAGCTTTGGAGACCCATAGCATCACAACTACTGCTGGGTCTGCTCCAGGCTCCCTGGGAGCACCCGTGTCCCCCTCCGCAGGGGAGTCACTGCCCACAGAGGGTGCCAGGGACCCCCTGGGATGGAGGTTTCCCACAACGGGGGGATGCCAGGCCCGGCATGTCTCCAGCAGACACACTCTCTCCAGCTGTTGCATGTGGGTCCAGGCCCCAGCTTGCCTCGTGCTGGCTGTCAGATGTGGGGCAGACGAGCTGATGTCTACTTGGGGCTTGCAAAAGCTCCACCTGAAGCAACAGTTACATGAGCTATGCTTGAAGTGATGAACATCCTTCCAGCCTAAAACTCTACGTCCATCAATAGCCGTGAATAAAACTCCAAAATGGCAGAGAGTTGTATTCATGAAATGCACAACCCTCATAAGTGGTAACAGGCCTGAATGGCCTGTATCTCCCTAGACATAGCCTCTGCAATACAGCAGAAAAACTGTTCCCAAGCAGACAGCTCTCCCCCAAACAGCTGTGGCCTTACCTATCTTAGAGACAGATATCCTGAATGGTCATCAGCCTACATGTGCTCAGTTAATCTCAGACCGATAAAGCCATGTTGAGAGACAAGCTTTAGTGAGAAAGCAGGAGAGGTGAACAGAAAAGTCTTTGTTAACTGTATTTAGCTGTCTGTCCAATGAATAATTGGGTAAAGGTATTTAAACACCCTCAGCAGTTCCAGTGCCACCATTTGGGTGTAAGTGCCAGCACTGCACTGGCCAAACCTAGGACCCCTGCTATTTCTAGTAAATGTAAAAGGAAAAAAATAATGATCCCAAAAAATCCTTTATGTGCGATGTTTAAAGTTCTTCCAGAAAAAAAAAAAATATTCTATATAACACATTCCAAAACAGATATTTTCTATTACTGTTTCCTTTACTATAACCTCACCTACTACCATTATGGTTAGATGACTTACATGTAAAATACATGAGAAGCCACATGGCTCATTTTGAACAGGTAAAATTAAATTTCTGCATAATTTAACACTGCAGCTGACACAGTTAAGTGTTGGTACTTCATTAATATTTTTGCATGGAAATGTGGTATTTCTATTAATGGTGAATCGCATTAACGTCCCTAAAGCAGCATGATCCAAACAGGTGACACCATGCTCTGCAGTTTCATTCCTACTAGAGGTGCAAAATAGGATGTGGAGAAGCTTAGTGCAACTTTCTTTATCATCTGCCCCGTGGGTTGGTGGCAGTGGCAGTGGCGCTGGGTGGCAGCAGCTACTGTGCATTGCTGGGGCATGGAGAATTACACTGACTGCAGCAGCAGAAAGGATTTGAGCAATGAATTGCAAATGCAAACCTTCCAGGGGGAGAGCTGTGGGGGTTCTGCAGGGACACGCTGCAGCCTGTTTACAGTTTGGGTCCCACCTCAGTCTTTGGTTAGTCCTGCCACAGATGCAAGTCACCTTACTGATGGGTGTACACGGGACAGCAAAGCTTTTCTTTTCCTTTATAGACTGCTTTGGTTTAACTGCAAAATATTAAGAGCAGAACAAGCCATGAACGCCCTTGCTGTGCAGAGGGGTATATGGCTATGCCCACCATTTAGCACTCCATCTGCATGAGTTGTGCTGCAGGCAGAGGGATGGCTGAAAGTGATGCTCAGGGAGCAAAGGACACATGATCGTTCAGAAAAAAGGCTGGTGCAGAGACATTACAGAGCAGACAGTGCCATCAGGAGCTGTGTGACTGTGCTGGCCGGGTTCGCTGTCGAGCGTGGCTGTGTTTGCGCAGTCCCTCTGCTCACGCGGTATCATGATAGACATGGATTCTGTTTCTTACCAGAGATGCAGAGATCAGGATTTCCAAAGTGTGAAGAAGCAAGGCCTTCAAGCACTGATTATCTGTGTGATGAGCACTCATATAATACAGATGTTTGTGCACACATACACACAAAGGAAAAAAAACATATTTCTATGTGGTACACAAAAATATGAACTTGATAGAGATTTGCTGAGACATGAAAGAAGGGTGTTTACACTGTAGTCTCATAGCTGGAGAAACACTTCTCTTCTTCAATAGCTGGACTTGGTGGCAGTATAGAGAATGAAATGGATGGTACAGACTAATAAAACACAGAGACAGATTTTATTTTGAACCAAAAGTTAAAATTTTATTTGGAATATCAACATACCCCAAAAAATAAAAATAAAAACTTCCTTTTATGTAGTGAAATAGCCATTTGAAAATGGTAAAATAAAGATATTTCTCATACTTTTCTCTCCTAGTTATTGTACACATATTTAAGGTTGATTTTTTTTCTGAATAGAAATCTAGCTTGAGCTTTAGGGCTCCAAAAAGCCTAAAGCATGTAGTGGCTTTTTTCAGAAAGCAGATAAGTCAATCAGAGTTGTGTTTTTTTCAGCAGACAGGCCTGTTTGAAGCTGTCCAGGACTGGACAGAAGTGAGACTTCTCAGGAAGGTCGCTGTCTCGGGGGAGTGTTATTTCCTACCCATTGGGAAATACAGTCTAACCCCACCCACTTCACGCAGCATTTTATTGAGCTTTATGATGCACTGGGGGGGGCCCTGGTTCCCCTTAGCTGTCAAGTTCTTGTGCAGATCCAATCTTACTTGTGTTGGTGCAGTTGCTTTAATTTAAGAAATCAAATCCTACCCTGTGATATTTGCTCTGCTGGAAATTAAGTCTGTAACAAGGCACTGATCCTGCCTGTACCCCTGTAAGCAGAAGGTTTCTGTGCTCATGTGCAGCTGCACCGACCACAACGGGGCATTTATAACAGCAGGGTCAGGGACTCATCCTTGAGTTTACTTTTAATAAAACAAATGGAACGGAAAATGTATTGAAATAAAACAGGAGAAACCCACTGACAATTCTGAGTTGTAATTCTTCCCTTTTAGAGGGCTCATTGATGCTAGGCTGGAAAATATGACTGAAGCCCCATGCCAGGGCCTGAGTGATGCCCTGACGGTTCACGTCATGTCACCACTTAGCAAATACAAGTGGATTTAGGTCTTGCATCGCCCTCTGCAACTGGGCTGCAGTGGGCTGAAGCAAAGCTCACTGAAGCCCATGGACATCTCACCAACAATCTCACTTTCAGTAGGCGTTGGACCAAGTCCTGAGCTTTTGCGGTACGGTCTGCAATTTGTTTTTTCTTCCTTGATCAAAGCCATTTTTACTATTTAAACTATGTCTGTATTTATGATTTGTATATAAACATGTTATACTTCTGTTACAGGCTCTGAAGTACAGGACAGACTACAACTACTAGAGCTATTACTGCACTGATGTTGTATCTGGCACTGCATACAGAGGTGCTGTCTCACCGTCAGAATAACTGCTGTCCTACACTCTTCATTGCCTGTAAACCACCTGAATGTTGACCCCTGAGGTTCTATTGCTCTCAACTAAAGCCTTGTCCCAGCTTTTTACTTTCAGGAGAGAAAAATGAAATACACCCAGGCCTTGAAGATCACAAGTTTTTAGACCACGGATGTTCCTCTGAACAAGCCCACAGACAGCTTGCACCCAGGGAGCCAGTGCATCATTTGCTTCCACATTTACCTCCTCGTCTCTCCTGCTACTTGTGCTCAATACTTTATTCCTACTACCCCGCTTGGCTCTTTGAGTGATTCCTTTTGCACGTTTTGGCTCTTATCTTGTAAGGAAAAACTTGTATTAGTTTACAGTGAGGTTCTGGTGAGAGGTCTCCTTTGGAGCCAGCCGCTCCTAGCTGGGTGTTATCAGTGAGCCCAGACATAAATCACTTGTGACTCCAAGCTACAGAAGGTCTGTGAGCATAAGGGGTTTCCTTCTCAGCACAGGCACAATTTAAAGAGGCTGCAGAACTACCCAAGTTTCTGGTCTTCCACTTTCTAGATGACAATACTTTCTTTAAAGCATTCACTACGCATCGGTAGTGTTCAGGAAGAGCCACATTCTGCTCGCAGCTGCCTCAGCATAAATCCATGCACAGAATCACAGAATCACAGAATCACAGAATGTTAGAGATTGGAAGGGACCTCGAAAGATCATCTAGTCCAATCCCCCTGCCGGAGCAGGACACCTAGATCAGATCACACAAGAACGCATCCAGGCGGGCTTTGAATGTCTCCAGAGAAGGAGACTCCACAACCTCTCTGGGCAGCCTGTTCCAGTGCTCTGTCACCCTCACTGTAAAGAAGTTTTTCCTCATACTCAAGTGGAACCTCCTATGTTCCATCTTGAACCCATTACCCCTTGTCCTATCACTAGATGTCACAGAGAAGAGCCTGGCTCCATCCTCCTGACACTCACCCTTCACGTATTTATAAACATTTATAAACATGCCAACCTTTCTGGTTTTATTTCAGTACATTGGATTAACGTATCAGAACACAAAACGCAGACTTCAGCTGTGGCAGACTAACCTTATCACCAGTGTAACTTCCCTGACTTTAAGAGTGAATCCCCTAACAGCATTTCCAGCACCTGGGGTTGTCACAGGTCCCATAATGCTTGGTAATTGAAGTTTGATTTCCCCATGGCATGTGTGAATGCAACAGAATTACAGCTTTATTTAAAATGGTTATGAAAAAAAGTGTTCTGGTAGATTTGAAAGTGTGACCCCAAAGCTCAAAGCAGGGGAAATAAATAGGACCAAATTAGCTGTGTTTGTATCTTGTGGCTCATAGGTTGGAACAGCTGGAGTATTGTTGAGGTGTCACTACGTTCGGGGTTGGCTGGCTCAGTGTTTAAATACATGCGAGTGGGTTAAATGTGATGAAGTATCAAGCGTGCATTTTTTAGAGAAAAAAAAAAAAGAGTAAGAAAAACAGTGTAAGTTGGTTTTGGTCTTATCCTCGATTTCTTTAATGCCAGCTACCACATTTGACGCCAGTGGAAAACCTCAGAAGAAAAGCCCAATTGTACAGCAGGGCCATAGGAGCTGTGTAAATGCACGTGCGATGTGTCACCTCCTGAAGCAAATGGCAGTGTGACTGACAATTTCCAGCGTGACGATAAATGTACCCTAACTGGCCGCTGTCCCTTAGGTGCCTGATCTTGCTGCCCCTTCCGTACAGGTAAGCTTGCCTGCAGCCTAGTCACCAAGCGGGACACCCAGGGGATCCAGCGCCGCATCCCCCAGCACGCTGGGGTACACCTGCGCTGGTTTCTGCACGGGAGCCACTCCCCAGGCAGTAAGGAAGACGCCCCTTGCCAAGCCCCAGCGGTGGCCACGTCGGGAGCAGGTGCTGGGAAAGGTGCAGAGGTACCCAGGAGGGCTTTGGGAGGATGGGGTAAGAGTGGGTGGAATTCTTGCTCTGCTGAAGTCAGTGTCGGCATTGCCAGCATTGCCATCCAGCATGCACAGGGGTGGGTTTTTTTCTCTTATGCAGTTACAGAAAACAGTGTAGGAAACACAGCAGGCTGGTTGCAACCCACCCTGTTTTCTGCCTGTGTTAAACTCAGGCTGCGAGTCCTTGCCCAGCTGCGGTGTCACTTCGTATTGATAAAGTTTATGGTGTTTTTAAGACATTAACTGTAAGCCTCAAACAAGCAGGAGATGTGTGCGGTAGGTCCTTCCCCTCTGCTCGGATAAGAGGCAGTCAGACACACTGTCTCTGTTCAAAGCAGAGCAAAACCTCCACTGACTTCATGGGGTCCAAGATTTCTGCTCCAACTTCGGCTCCACGTGCCGGACCACCTCCACTCCCTCTTGCATTATTTGAGAGACCTAAGACACGCAGGACTGAGGTCTAAATGGCACGATGGTGGGCTTCTACCAACGCTTCTCATCTAAATGCGGTCAACTCTAATTTTGCATTTTCTACTCCTAACCCGTCTTTTTAACCTGCCGTTTAGCCAGGGCAAAATTAAGCATGAGGAAAAAGGCTTATTCAGCATTATAATTATCTACTCCCAAGCTGTATAACAAAATGGTTTACACATTTAATTGGTTTTGTCTAATATTTCCACGTATACAGTAGTCCTATTAATGAATATCATAGCTTCATTTATCACATTTTGCTATTTGCTGTGTACCATAAAATAACGTCAGCACATCAATAACTTAAATAACACAAATGTAAACGTATTTTCTGCTTATCATTATGATTTCAGCCTGCAAAGGCTTTTTGATTTGTAAGACCATTCACATAACATGGAATGTAACTTTATTTGTTTTTTCTTTTGTATATAATGAGACACCGAAAGCCCTTGTCATCTTTTAACAGGATACTAAAGCAGCTCTGTTTCATGAATGACAGCACAATTAAAGCTAAAAAACATAATTAAAAATAAAACCCTTTGTACTGTACAATCTCAAATTAAAGCAAGAAAGATAATGACAATCTTTTGCATTAGCCAGGAAACGTGATTCTCTGCCACTGGGCTTTTTTTCTTGTTGACAATTCACAGGATGTGTATATGGGTGTAGTTCTAGGTGTGTGTATATCCTACGCAGAACAGCAGTCCCTATTTTGTTGATCTAGTTCTTCTAATTGTTTAGTTAAACTACCTAAACTGATACAATTTAGAATACTACATTAACACATTTAACATCAAGTTTACATACTTGCGTCTTTGAAATACTAGGAACTTTTACACATTTTATTTGGCTTTGTAAGGACTGGAATATCACAGATAATGCAATCTACTTGTCTTTGAAAGAATATGGCTGTTCTCAACTAACTCTCTAAGGTTCAGAGTGAAATACGTTTCTCCTTATATCTGTAGCTGACTTCAGAGAAGAGAGAGGGTCTTCTTAAGTGGTTAGTCTGATGTTACAGTACAGATTCTGCAGAGAAAGAGATACATATTTAATGACAGATAATTCTCTCTGGACTTTAGAGTTAAGCTGTTGCAGCAAAAATACTCCATTTAGACTAATTTTTCTATACAAATCTCAAGAAAAACCTATTCCAAGTATGTTTTGTAGTAGTATCTCCACATGACCAGAGGAGGGCACTTTGAACATCTTTGCACTGCCCCGGAGGCAGATGCAGAAGCACAGTGTTACCCAATGTCGCGCAGTCCTGCCACCGCTTCCCACCCGGGCAGGTACCCTTGTGTCCACAAAAATAGACTCCGTGTTGTACCACAGGGCTCTGTTCTGAAAACAGTGGGCAGATATATCACTCTCTTCTCACTAACTAGGATTTCTTCTGATTTCCCCCGTTTAATTCAGCATCACTGCGGGTTTAATTGAGATTAATAGATAATTGCTAAAAATCATTAGAGGGGAGTTGTGTCTCCCTCTCCTTCCTGAACATCCCTCTGCTAGTAGCCCCTGGGGATTTAGCAAATATCGATTGATTCAACCCTCTATGACTTGTCCTGCTTCAGAAATTCCTTGCCTTTAACTGAAAAATGCACTTGGAAAATGCACTCTCTGAGATATGTGTTGCAACAGCGCATCTTTTCACGTTAAACTCTTGTAGAAGAGCTGCTCCGTTCCACCTTCTGAGGGAAGCGACTCCGCATCCCAGACCTGCTCCCTCGGCAGAGTACATAGTGGAGAAATCAATCTCTTCTCTTTCCCATTCATGACCACAGCGTGGAGTTCAGCCACTTTCCATTCAGGAAACATCCCTTTGGGTTTTGTTTTGGCTAAAGGTATCAACCTTTTGTGGAAAATAATTTTGCAATCCTACTGTTATCATAGATACATTTTTTTGTCACCTCTTTGCTTTGTTCAAGTTTAATGCTGAAAAACTACTAGAAAGGATTTAGAAACTTTTTTTTTTTTTGAAGTCTCTCCTCCACCCTGGGGAAACACACTGCTTATTTAATGTACTTTTTTTCCCTCAACATTATTCCTTTTCTCTTTTCTTCTCTTTGCGTCTCTTCTTTTTTCTCTTTTTTTGTTTTCTCCTTTCTTTTCTAGAGCAGACAGGTACAAGAAGGAAGTTGTCTTTCATCAGCAGTCCTTTGAGATAGAGTAGAATTCAGTGAGTCCTCACCATGATAGGATCATAAACTTACTGGGTTAAACCAAGCTAACTTTCCCTAAGCTGCCAAGTTTTAGCTGCACCATACATATATGTGTGTTTCCTTGTGCCGTTTTCTTTTCTTATGATTTTATTTTTCTTGATGACCCTGAGCTATGGCTTCTGTCTCGTTTCTACCACTAGTCAACCTTCCTTTCTTTTCTGGTTTTGCCGATATAGGCCTCAAAGAAAAAATGGCAGAAGAGCACAAAGTAGCTGAGGTACATGAGAGAGGACCAGATGATGTTCTGCACGTGGGAATGGCACTGGCCCTGCTGCATCCAGGAGAAGACCAGGTAATTGATCACGCAACCGATCAACATCTGGGTGATCTGCGACAAGGTGATGAACATGGCAAACTTGCGTGAGACTCTGAAGCCAGCAGCCCGCAAGGCATAGTACGAGTACATAACGGCGTGTACTCCATAGTTCATGGTCATGAACCAGCCACCGCCAGCCACCATGTCCTTGTAGGAATACCAAGAATAAAGTAACACAGTAATGTGATGGTACCAGTGTAAGAAGATGAGCTTCTGTTTCCTAAGAATAATGAATATTGTATCACCTGTAACAAAGCAAAACAAAAAAAAAAAAAAAAAAAGGAAAAAAACAGGAGGGGAGGAAATGAGAAACACATTGAACAATTCCATAATTACTGCAGTGCTCTCTTCTCTTTGCTATTGCTGGAGTCTATGCTATTTTGGAACATGAAAAACCACCTCAGCTCTAGATCTGAGAGCCTGTCTGATTGAGCCAGCTTGGCGCCTGGTCTCTATGCAATCTTTGGAAAACCAACCTGTTTGAAAACTCTATGGGTTTACGTGGTAGCCCTTTGCTGCAACGTAATCAATGAAAGCCTGAGGTGAGGTGGGTCAATGTACATGTATCATCTCTGGCTGTGAGACTATCCATTATATACTGTGACTAGAAGAGAAATGCAAGCTCAACAAAGAGCACAGCAGTCTCGTCCAATTCAAGTGCCTAGTTGCAAACTGAACTCAGCTGAACTCAGCCCTTTGAGCTACTATGCAAAAAGATATTGCATATGAGTCTTACAATACTGAAAGGTATGTAACTGCCAGAAAAGAAATGCTTCCAGGAAGAAATTTGGTTTATGCTGAAATGTACATCCTTCTCTGAAAATTCATGTTGCTACTGTAGAAAAGTAAATTTTAGTCCTCCTTCCTGCTTTTTTTCTTCCTTCTACTTCTCATTACTGAACTGTCTCAATCAGACGTATGCATGTATATATTCCACTTGTTTTCTATTGTTATAGACACAGTGTTTGCAAAAAAGATCCCTGAGATTTGAATCTGGGGACTAATTTCTATGTATATGTAGCCCAGGAAATCCAAATCATGAATATTAGTGATGAGTGGAGCCAACACCACCCTGTCTGCACTAGGTCTGTAATAAGCCATCATGCTACTGTTTATTTCATTAGCTGCACGATGTTGACTCATATTTTAGTAAGTAATCACATGTTCAATTTATTGTTGCTGTGCAGTTCTAGCTGACATTTTTCAGTTTCATCAACTAAGTTTCTATGGTTTTTGCAGTAATTTAAGCAGCAGGAAAGCAAGGGATTCTGACACGGTAAGGCAACTGGTGTCTGTCTCTTTTGTTTTGATGCTGGTCATAGAATCATAGAACCATAGAATCACAGTGTGACAGGTTGGAAGGGACCTCAAGGATCACCTGGTCCAACCCTTCTTGGCAAAAGGACAGTCTAGACAAGATGGCCCAGCATCCTGAATCTTAAAAGTGTCCAATGTTAGGGAATCCACCACTTCCCTGGGGAGATTATTCCAATGGTTGATTGTTCTCATTGTGAAATTTTTTCTCTTGTGTCCAATGGGAATCTCCCCAGGAGTAACTTGTACCCATTACCGCTTGTCTTTTCCATGGGGCTCCTTGTAAAAAAAGGATGAATTACTGTCCTTTAATTTGCTGAATCAAATTCTCTGCTGAAAGTTAAAGACTTATTTTGGCTGTACACCTGAACCCAGCGTGTGCTGCAGCCCTTTGGCATTTAATAAGGGCGTCCTCTGAAATACAAGCTGGAGGGCTGTTAAATCACTGCCTCCTCCTTCCCATTAAAACAATCCTTTCTTGCACTAATAAGCCCTGGGATGAGAACACATGCAGACTGGCTATTAAGTTGGCTTTGCTATGTATACCATAAGTATCCTTGCCAAAAAAATTGCTGGAGAGACAGGAGTTTATAAGAATCAGGACTGGAAAAGCTAGGGCTATTATAGGAAATTGGTTTCTATTTGGAGGAAGCAGACAGCCACAGCTCTCAATGTTTAGGGAGGAAGCACGTTACTGTTCACAATTGTACGCCTACATGTGTATTTAAGGACGAATGCTGCAGAATGGAGGCAGAACCCGACTCAAAACTCCTTGCTGACACAGCTGCTGTAGCCCACCCTTCGCTTCTGCGCCCACAGGGTGAGCGACTGCTGATTACACTACTTGTATTTGCCTACGAGTAGCTACGGAAGAGGTACGGAGCAGACTGCCCTTACCTCTTGACTGCCCTGCTGTGCATAATCCCTGCAGTTTACTCCTGGGCTGGGCATGGATTTATTCAACTGCACACTGCTCTAACTTCAGCCAAGCTGGACTTAACCTCTAGAGACTAAGACATGCAGAGTTTGGGGTTGGCTTTGTTTACTCAGTTTTTCTAAGACTCAAATCAGGTTTTGACAGCACTGAGACCCTTCTTGTGCTTCCTGCACAGACATTTCTGTTCTAAATATGCACAGTGAGAAAAAGAGAGGGAGGGTACTCACCTAGTTCGGGTGCTTTGCTTAGCACAAATGCATACGCCCAGAATTTGCTGACAGGTCCAATGTAAAAACTCTGGTCGCACACTGACTGTTTCAGGCCTTTGGTCATCAAAATGTACAGCATATAAGCACCAGTTCGGACAGCACCGAATATACTTTAAAACAAGAAGAGAAAATGAAGAAATTTGAATGGATACTTGACATCTACAAGCCATCACTTCAAATCATTATAGGAAAAAGGCCATAAATGTGCTGAAATAATAAGTTGGAGATAGCTTTAAAACTGGAGCACCTCTGCTGGCCTCTACGAAGTTATTCTGAACTCATATTCGTAAACTGGACTGCAGCCATATCCCCTGGTGAAAGTCTGGAATGGTAACGTCAATGTTTTTTATTTCATTACTACAGGAATGATGCTTCAGTTTTCAGGAGCAGTGGGAGACATCTGCTTCAGCTGAACACAACATGCAGAGTTATGATGCTGACGGCCGGGAGACTACAAGTCCCAGCCGTCTCTAGTAGATTAACAAAGAGTTGATAAAGAAGTATCATCAATGTAATCAGGACCAATTCCCTCCTCTGGTTTCCTCAGAGCTTTCTCTTGTCTCTCCCTGTGCTTGTTACACCCACAAGAGCTCTGAGCAGAGAGAAAGCCAGGTAAGGTGCACACATTTTGGTGGGGAGTCTCAGTCAGAGCTCGTGTTTTGGTGCACGTGCTGACTTCAACTCCTGACAGGTCATTGCTAACAGAAGAACCAACCAGTTGAATCAAGGCGTAAACAGCAAATTCACTCTCACCTCAGCAAAGTGAGATGCAAGGGAACAGTGTTCTGTAAATGAGAAACATCAAGAGATTTGCAATGGCATTAATTAGAGCAATTACAGATGTCAAAGATATCCACCTGATGTAAGGAACTAAGGCTTCTGTCTCAGCACTGAGGAGCTTTGCAGAAAGAATTGCCTCACTGTTTTATGACAAGAACATGCTTGGCCATTTTCTACCATTGCAGCTTGCTGGCCCTTCTAAAGCCACGATGAATACTGCGTGAAACAATCAGCTTTCGGAAAAATGGACCACAGAAAGACCTGATCTCCTTTGGGATTGAGTATGTCTTAGTTTATGCCTACACCATATGTCCCTGTGCCTCTACCCAGCTCCATCTTATCTCCCCTCTAACTTCCTTATGTCCCTGTCCTACTCATGAATCCCCTGGTTCCTGCTCTGCCTTGGCATCTTCCGTGATTGTCACATGGCAGTGAGCAAACGAAGCCACCTAAAACTGATGTGTAGACACATGTGGTCAAAGCAAGCTACCATTTATGCAAAGTATGTGAAATAAGGAACAGTTCATCTGACATTGGAGATTTTCTGTTACTTGTCCTTGTCTTGTGAAGCCAGTGTTCTTTAAAAAATGTGTCTTAAAATCATCAAGGCAGCCTCAAAAGTTGAGGTCTATGGCAGTTCTTACGGCACTTGGTCAGACTAGTTCAAGTAACCTTGTCAAGCATAAAAACTTTGATCTAAGTGTGATGGGTTTTTTTATATTTTTTGCACAAAGTATTTAGATTTCCAAATCTGCAGCGTTGATATAGCGAGTCAAACCTGCCTGCTGCTGAAGAGCCATGCCCCATGCTCTCCCTTGGCCACTGCATGCGTGGAGTACCACTGCCCAGTGCTCCTTGGGTTCTGTCAGTGCCATCATAGACAGGGCTCTACAACCAGCTCGCACCCAGGCAGAAGTGTTACACCCTGGCTCCCACACCACTACGTGTTGATGCCTGAAGTTTCACTGTGCCATCAGGAAATTCAGAAAACAGCGAGCACCTAAGACGCTACCATTATTATCTGCTATTTGTATGGTGGTATTTGCTCATGGGCTCTACCACTAGATGAGTCCTCTTGTACTATGTGCAAATAAAAAACCATCCTGCCGTCATACAGGTGTGCCGAAGGAGTTTAGCTGAGCTTGGTTTTCCCACTAGCACTGCCCAAAGTAACGCACATATTCCCAGGCTCAGGCAGGAGCAGGTTGCAGTCTCTCAGTTCATCCACCCCTGCATGCAGAAGAGAGTGTGCAGCATTCTTAGCATCTATGCAGCCCATGGTGCATCCTCTCCACGCAGGGCTGTTCCCTCCCAGAAATGCTCTCTCAGCACGCTTTTCTCACATCTTTTGGGGATCGGTCCTTTTAACTTGGCAGAGTGCCAAAGCCTGCAGGAGGAGTTTTGAAATGAGGTGCAACTCGTTCTGTGTCTTCTCCCTGGCATTTAACGTATACCCCTTTTTTTTTCTCAGGAGTTGCATTTCTCATTCCCAGGAAGACAGGAGATCCTGACAGAGGTGTGATCTGATCGCTTCCCGAGGCAGTGAACTCCTCAAGCTAGCCAGGGCAGGCTGCTGCTTGCTCCTATGTTTTGGGTGGTGGCAAAACTGGGTGGAGAAAGATCAGGCAGAATATCTAATGATACGCTGGTTCTCCCATTAGCAAATACTTCAGTGCTAACATTAAAATGGGGGAAAAAAAAGGAAATTTTAAATTATGAAATCAAATAGCTGCAAGCAATATGCCTTTCCCTATACTGAAAAAAGCTGTATTGCTTTTCTAAAATATCATTTATAATTAAAGTTTTAAAACCAAAGAGGATTCTGTGCCATGAACAGAAACTCAGATGAGAAGAGTGCTTGTTCGAGCAACAGGAAAACACTGACTTAAATGTGACTTGAGTGTGGACACCCAGGGATTTAATATGGACTGATAACAGAGCCAAGGAGTACTTGCCCTGTGGGGATTACAGAGGTTCACTTTGCTGTCCTTGAGATCACAACGATGTAATTCTTCCTGTCTTTCTGTTCAGCAGCTACCGTAGAGTTCTCCTTGGAGCGTGGATGCGCGCACACACACACACACGCACACACTCACACTTAAGTTTTCTATAATTTCCCAGCACGGTGGCCTCCTCTAGTTCTATGACTCTAGAATAAGTGATTCCAGCTACTGCTCCACACAATTTGAGTCAGACTAATGTGAACTTTTTATCAGTAAAAACCAAGTTACATTTCCGCATAATTCACATGGGAAGGCTTTATAAATATGGAGGAAGGCCAGCTGGAAGTAACTGATTCAATGACCTAAAGAGATGCCGTGAGCAGGTAGCTGTTGATGAGACGCGCTGCATGCCAAAACACTGCCTCACCAACAAGCACACGCCACCAGAGACAGAAAAAGATCGAATGCATGCCTGCAAATCTGCCTCCCAGAGAGCCAGGACTGCTTTTTGTGCCTCTGCCACTTAATCCTGTTTGTTCTGTAAGGGAAGATCAACCAACAAATTTCTATCTTGCAAAGACATGATGTGCAGCAGAGCGATGACACTGCTTGCTCAGTAAATCACTTCTGCTTCATTTTGTCCTCGCCCTGCTCCCTGCTGTAGCTTTTGTGAGGTATTGAAATGAACTGCTTACCAAAGCAGTCTGTCTGGTGGAATCATCTGCAGGGATTTTAGAAATAAGGTAGCAGTGAATTACTGTACAATTACAGCCTTTTGCAACCAGAGAGCCTGATCAGAAACAAACCGCACCAGCTCATGCAGCTTTCTCATCTGTTCAGACTCAAAAAGCCCTACCTTCTCCTCCCTTCAGGCAGTGCCTTCTCCAGTAGATTAACAAATTCCCAACTGATATTTTACTGTCCATAATATGATCAAAACATAAAATAAAAACTAATACTTTTCCCTCACAAACTTGTTTTCAAGAGAGCCTCAAAACACACCCGACGCATGGGTTAGGTGCAGCTTTAAGGAGGGAAACTGAGGCTGGGGATCCAGCTGATGGGAAGATAAAGCAGGCGCTGGTGGCTGAAGCCACCTATTACTACTTTCTGTTCCCTCCATCCTACTTACCAGGAGAGGGTAAAGTACTTGTTTCTCAGAAGCCTGAGAGGGCAGCAGGTAGCTCAAGTCTTCAGTTCAGCCCCACTGTAGCAGGCTCAGCTCCTCCTTGCAGCGAGGAGGACATGGCCCACTTTTCCTAGGACTGCTTTCTATGCAGACCCACCACTGCACTTGGTTCCTGACACCTCTGGACATCCTGGTCCAGGATCAACACTGCAGAACTGAGCAGGGAATGTGAATTCCTGAGAGGGCAGCAGGTAGCTCAAGTCTTCAGTTCAGCCCCACTGTAGCAGGCTCAGCTCCTCCTTGCAGCGAGGAGGACATGGCCCACTTTTCCTAGGACTGCTTTCTATGCAGACCCACCACTGCACTTGGTTCCTGACACCTCTGGACATCCTGGTCCAGGATCAACACTGCAGAACTGAGCAGGGAATATGAATTCCACATTAAAAAAAAAAAAACAAAAAACAAAAAACAAACCCAAAAAACCAAAAACAATGGTTCAGCATAGATATAGCAACATTTCCTAAAGGATTTTAGTGCTGTGATAATCAGAGTAGAAATTCTCTGCTCCGATTTGTGTCTTAAAACAACCCTTAAACTAACCAAACACTGCAGAACGAGGTAAAGATGGCACTGAAGAGGGTAAGAGTCTTGACCATGGCTAAGGTGAAGGTGACATACACTAGCTACAAGCTACCTGTCAAAAGTGGAGTGTCCTTGCTTTGGAAAGCATGCCATCCTGCGCCCACAGCACCAGCAGCAGGGAGCCCACAGACAGCGAGACCCAGCTGTGCCGCACAGAATTAACGGCTGGTAGGGACTCTGAGCAGAGCCCTCCTGACCCAGGCCCACAGGCTGTTCGGCATGGCCCAGACCACAGGCACCCAGCCAGTTTAACCAGTCTCCGATGTGTCAGGCTATGCCCTGCCGTGGGTGTGCCGGGCTGGTCCGGCAGTGAGCCGGCTGGGCACCTAGCCACAGCTCCCAGTCTGGCTCCAGTGCCCAGCCTGGGGCTGGGCTGGAGGAGAAAAGAAATCTTAATTCTGCCCTGCCCTGCTTGCACGGCGACTCTCAGGAGTCCCAGCAGGTGAGTCTATGCCCTGGGAGCACCAGGAGGTGAAAGAGAGGGCACGGTCCTCCTCTGTGAAAGCCACACGGAGCAGCCGCTGGTCCGGGAGAGCAGCAGAGGTCACCCTGCATGGGGACCTCAGCCCTCGGGCTGCAGCCTGATTCTGTCGTAATGGTGAGAAAAAAGGGAAACAGGCTCTTTGCTTGTGTTTTTTGTTGTTTTTTTTTTTCTCATTTTAGCACGCACAATATTTACAGAGGAAGCACTCTGAATTAGAAAGAAATATTTAAAGATCAGCAGGTGAAGAACACAGAGCTTCCTACACCTTCCTTCATGACAAATCAAACCGTGTTCACCTCTCGTGTTTTTTGGAGTATTTCAGTGGTCATTTCAAGTTTCCCTTCTGCTGTTGAAGCTCGTCTCTTAATAAAATGGCCTTTCTGTGCCCTTCTGATGGACCTGCAGTCCTCAGCAAGGAGGAACAGTTTGTGGTGATAACGGCGCAGCACAGGAGCATGGGATGCACAGCGACCCTTGGTCTGGGAGGTAGGAGTGGCAGTGCCATCCCAGAGCACCTCTACAGAAAGCAGTTACTGTAAAAGGGCAACAGAATATTTCTGTGCTGAGCTAAGCAACAGAAAACATGTAAAATAGGAACTGATACTAGGAAAATGCACAGAAAAAGCATCTATAAGAGAAACAACTCTCTGAGCTAAGATTATTGAAAAGAAATGCAGCTGAAGCCACCTTCATCAGACAGCTCTGAACTCCCCAGCAGGAAAATTACCCCCAAATCAGTACAGACACTCGGAACCTCTGGGTATTACCAAGCAACATGTACTGAGGTGGGTGCATCTCCATATGAAGAAACATTTCTCATCTTTTAGCCATTTGCTCACTGTGCTCTTTGATTAATTCCTAAAAATAAGTTTGTACCAAAGCAATGTTGCACCATAACCAGTAGGTCTGTTTTGTAGTTCTTTGGAAGTATTTACAGAGCTTTTCTTCTCCACCTGGTAAGGGCAAGCTTCTTTCAAATCACTCTTACCTTCTGCTATCAAACCAGTGGGAAAGACGGAAGATTTAATGAAGTGTTGGCCTAAAACTGAAAATCTGTGCTGACATTTTGCGGTGGCTTCAAGTCCCGCAGGAGCAGAGTACTCTGGGAAACTGCTAACCTTTGTGTCAAAAAGAGAACGCTGTCAAAAGGCAGTCAAACAAAATTTTAGTAGCTAAATCAGGAGGTTTATGGAGTCTGCCTTCATAATCTGTACAAAAAATATGGAACTGAATTTTTTCCAGCTGTCCTGAGATATGGCTGTAGTGACGGGAGCTTCTTTTTAAAGTTTATCCAAAATGAAATGGAATATCCAGGTTAAAGTGTTTGTTTTGGTGGTATCAAATGAGGAAAGGACATTAGGGTCTGCTTTGTCCCAACCAGAATTAGGGACCAACAGCCTACTGACTTTTACTGGTGCCTGGGTGCTTATTTAAAATCTATTGTTCCAAAATCATGTTGTGGGTAGACATGCCAGACTGTTTCGAGGCTGGGAGAAGAATTAAAACCATGAGAGTAGCCTCCCCCAGAGTCTGCCCCACAGAGCTGGCATTCATTCCACGGCAGGGAGGGGACTGGTGAGACCTGCTGCCATACACCAACCTTCCAGAGTACGGAAGCAAAGAGCAAGTGAGAAACATGTTTCCTGGCTAATTAAGTTTCCTTAAACTTAAGAGTCCACAGGGACACGTTCAGAGGAGGGTACCACAGAGCACAAGTCCTGTGGGTCCCCCCTTTCTGGGGGGTGGACGTGTGCAGGAACATAGCAAAGGAGCAGCACAACCCACCAGAATTTGCAATTACTTTGCTTTGCTTTCCGACACTCAAGCTACTCTTGGGTGTTTGTGGACTGGCTAGATTTCATTGCAGCTGTTCCTCCCCTTCTTTTTTTTTTTTAAATGAATCACCTCTTAACTCTTTTCGTGTTTTTTCTCCAATGATATGCACATTCCTCCACATCTGGCCAGGCTGCGGGGGGAAGGGAGGAGCAGAACTACCTTCACTGGGCAATGTGCAATATAGTATGGGGCAATATTAAAAAAAAAGGTTGGATTTTCCAGGTGGACTTAATTCTCCAAAAGAGAGGAGGAATTAATTAATCCTATGACAAATTTTAATATACAGTTTCACTAAAAGGTTATCAGACTACCTAAATGTTATCTCAAATGTGAATCCTATCTTAGTTCGCCTTGACTGCTGTCAAACACAGTTCTATAAAATCATGGATCTTCTCATATTTAAACAGGTGTAGAAACTATAAGGTTGCTTTCGGCTTACCTTTGATTGCAAAATCACAGTATTTTTACTGTACAGTGAGAAGCCACACACGAAGAAACCGATCATTAAGTATGAATGAAATGTGGGCAATGACTGAAAGATATCATTTGGTTGTTGTTCAGTGACCTACGTGGAATTAATGGCCCTTATTTTGATCTCAATGAGTTAATGAGAGCTGTGGCAAAGTCAGTGCAACATGACATGTCCTCTAATCTCATAGAAAAGCAGCCTAGAAAAGGACCTGGCACCCAACATCCTAAATGGTCAATGTGACACAAGGACAGACTGTATGAAATATTCCTATGGATTAATAACTGACTAGAAGAACCAGCTTTGTAAGTCTGCACCTGTTATTAAAATTATTTAGTTTGTGGAACTGAGGGTTACATTTTCCAAATTAAACGAATCAGTCTCCAGGGCAGTGAAGGATACACAGCGATACCGTATTCACCTAAGTGATCAAAAAAGTTTGGACAAGAATAGTACTGACTATGGATTTGGTCATTCTTAACTCTTATTTTAACATTTATGAAGCACTTTACAAGCATCTAAAAGAAAGGATTTCTTAATAGTGAGTTACGTTGAAATCCTAGAGAACCACTTGTTCAATTACAGGTGATGAACTTAGCCCAACTGTTATTTTTATAAGAAATGTCAAAGAAAATGAATGTGATTAGGCTGTTGTTTCATCAGCCTTCAACATTTCTGGAGTGCTTTCAAGCAACACCAAGGTAAGTGATGTAGAGAAGGAGACACAATCCTGCAGAAAGACTGTTCTTACAAAACACTTGCAAAGCACTTCCCTGTTCCACCTCCCAGAACTGACCAGGTACCTCCCCGGAAGATCCTCTCTCCTCATCGAATCCACTTGTGATGCAAAGGACATCTCCATTCTCTCCACTAAACAGACCTTCCTGTTGCTGTACCAAAATTTTGGTCTTGTCTGCTTTCCAACAGCCACATGACCCACCACCTCCAGCTTGGGCTGCCCCAGAACTACCCATACCTCAGCAATACTCGGACCCACAACTGCTTTAGCTCAGACATCCCTGTCTGAGGAACTGCCAAGTACAAACCTGTTCGTAAATTGGGGTCTCTTCAGGCTCTAGACCTAATTTCCTTCAGACATCTCTCCGTGTTGGCATCTCCAATGCCTTCAGCATTGTACTTGTGAATATTTCGCAGTCTTTAATTGCCCTCACTCTCGTGACAGCCTCATAAGGTATCTAAGCATGAGACTCATTTCAAAGACAGAGGAGGTGAGGCAAACTGAAATTTAAGCGCCCCGTGAAAAATCTGTGTCTGAGCCAGGATGACATACGCTGTGCAACATGAGGAGTTGTGGTTCAGTGCCCTACTCATGAGGTCCATTTGATGTAAGCAGAAAGAGGTCTGACCTCACACTGTATCAGTGAAAACAATATTATTGAATTAACAGTAAACACACTCCAGTAGGAGGAATTTTCTTCAGAGTCTCCTTTGACTTACTATAGATTTTCTTTCCACTTTTAAAGTTATTCTCAAAACCTTCAAGTCCCAAACCCTCCATCTTAATTACCCAAGGCACACTTACAACTTTAAAGATAAATAGTTTATAGACATAAAAGCTGTCGTTATACCTCTTAACATCACATTTTCTTTGTCTGCACATCTGCTATTTTGTCAGCATGCTTTCAAGACCTAAAAATACAGTGATGTGCAGAGAGATACAGTGCAAGTTTACAAAGTTCTACTGTCCTAGAAACACAAACAGACAAAAACTTCCTGACCTAGCAAACTTCCTCAACTAGCCGAAAGACCAGATAAGAGCAACACATGCTTTCCACAGACTTGGTCGGACTCTTGCTTTCCCTCTGTTCTCCCTTGATGTATTAGGCAAATACCAGCGTGGATTTGTCCGGACACAGATGGACACCAGCCAAAGAGAATGTAAACCTACAAAGTGAGATTTCAGAGCATCCCTGCTTCTACCTCCCCTCCACAGTCCCACCCCCTGAATTTACATAGGACCAAACCCCAGCAGCTGTCCCTGACCTAAGGGAAAATATTTGAGTTGTTCTCTCTCACCAAATTTTTGCAGTTGTTCCCACTATCGTGGCTGTTTTGTACTAATGCTCCCTGCTGATCCCCTTACTCGCACCAGTGAACTCCAGAAGAAAATCAGGTACAGATCAGAATCCACGGTGGGGGGTGGTTTTAAACACCTAACTCCTTGCGACATGAGCAAGTACAAAAAAAACCACACTAGTGAGGTGGAAAATTCAGTGGCTACATTAATTTAAAACTCCTTTTTTCCTGTACTACTGCCCTCAGCTGATAAAACCACAAAAATGCAGGTATTTAATCCCATTCAGCAGCAACCGATTCTGTGAGAAGTTCATTTTAAAAGGCTTCTTCTATTTACCCAAGTCTATGAAGAAAAAGCCTGAAGATATAATCAGTGAGCCAACCATGGCCAAAACCAGAAACCTAAACTCTCATCGTAAAAAGAAAAAAAAATCTCTTTATTTCAAAGTCAGTCTTGCAGAAGACTGCAATGCTTGGGTTTTGTATGCTTGGGATTTAGGACTATCACGACGTTACTGCGCACCTAAGTTGAACTCCTTCCTACTCTATATTGTTTGTGCTTCACTGGGGGGAAAAAAATCAATCACACACTGGCTATCATTTTCCTCTGTTTTCCTTTAACAAAACTAACTTTGGGCACAGACATGAAAACATGTTACCGAGTCTTCCCTGGTGCTGAGGAACTATGGTAACTATTTATGTGCTTATTTTCTCTATGGCAATTTCAGTGTAAAACTCTATTTTAGTGTACAACTGTGATATCAGAAAAATTTCAGTGTAAAACTCTATTTTAGTGTATAACTGTGATATCAGAGGAGGAGGTTAGTGCTACCACATTTTACCCCTTTCTAACTGTGTTTGGATAACCACAGGCTCAGTTATCACAATTCAGTTGCTAGCAGATAACTGAAAGCACCTTGTGCACCTGTGTCCTCCAAGACCTAGCCTATTGATAAAATTATTTGGGACCATTATTTATTCTACAATGGGCAGGAACAAGAAAAAATGATGGAAAAAGTGCTTTGGTCCCATGATGTAGCTTTTTCCTATGGTAAGCGAACACCTTTAAAAGCATGTTTTCAAAAATTAACAAAACAGTCTTTTAGAGCACTTATGCTAATCTCACTCTTTAAAAAGAGCACAGAACTCATCCTCTTCAGTCCATGCGTCTGAAAGGCCGCAAGGTATCTATATTCTCCATAATGACTAAACTAGTGTAATTAAGAGCACAATTTTCGCTAATGTTTTAGACTAAGAAACATTTTAAGCTTCCTAAGCTCCCTGAAAGCTTGACATGACTAACGCTTTTGTTCCCACTGGCAATTTCACCTCTCCAGATGAGGGAACAGATTATTTGAAAACGCTCATTTTCTGCAAGGAAGCGTACGTGATAACCAGCGATGGGCACTCTCTGTGGCTCCTCTGCTTCCAACTCAACGATTTCATTCCTCTCAGTCACAGCAGGGCAAACAAAGACCAGGGAAGGCGGCAGTGTCTCCAGCCATCCTCGGGGCTACAGAGTGCAAACGTGGCACCATGCTCTGAGCAGCTGCTCTGCTCTGGGAAGCCACTGGAAAGGCACTTAAGGCACTGGTTTGCATCCTTCTGCTGGATCTCGTTTCAAATATGGTTCCTTTAGAGGGTGACAGAAAATCCTTGGACTTACCCAAAAGATCAGAAGTACACTCAGGATACGGTTGAGAATGGAGCAGGAACCGTACCAACACTGTGTTAATTACCATTCCCATTCTATATGCTTGTTACAGCTCCGAATATCAGAATTGGGTGCCTCCAAAAACATACTTACTGGAATAGTTACCATCTCTGCAAGGACATGAGAACACCAAGAATTTAACAAGCCCCAGCAGCAAAACCTTCCTTCTACCATCTTGCTGCCCAGCTGCTCCGCAGCCTCTGCCCCTGCCCATCTCCTGCTGGGGAAGGAGAACAGATGGGTCCTGTGGCTCACCCGCAGAGTCCTCCCTTGTCCTCCTTGAAGGTGATGGAGTCCCCTTCAGGGTGGAGCACAAGCCACAGTATTCTTAACAAAAAGGTAAGAAAAGGGGAGATGAGGAACAACATATTCTTTTCTCAGCGTGGCGCTGACCTACCCTAAAACCTGGTGGTCAGCAGTACTGAAGTGTTTTATAATTGGGGGCTCTACGCCTTGGCACCATGTGTGTGAGCAGACATTGTGCTGATCTTTGCAGTTTTTATCGCTCTTTTTGGCAGAAAACTTTTCTTTGCATAAGTTCATGCATACTTTGAGGTTTGGGCTCAGTCCTATCAAAACCCCAAAGCAAAATTTGAGAGAATTCCCCTTCCACCTCTAAAAAACCCTCCCATCACGGAACCAAACACACAAGCCCTGCTTTTCATACCTTCCTACTGTATCTGATCCAGATGTCTCTCTAGTGAGCTTTTCAATGCAAATCATTTGACTTTTCAGTTGGGACCAAAACCCGAAGCCAGGCCAGCTCAGAGTGATTTAAAAATTGTGCAAATATTTTACATGGCTCTAAGAAATAATTTATCATTTGTGCAGGTTTATATACCCATAAGCATATGCATACATGCCTGGGTGGTTATGACTTTCCCATGTGATAAATTTTGGAGAGGGAAATGAGGTATATTACAGTGACAGCTTACTCTGGGGTTTTCAAGTGAGGGCAGATACTCTGCTCCTTGCATCAGTCTTTTTTTTCTCCTCAGCAATAAATCCCTTGACTTAGGGCCACTCCCTTCAGCCCTTCCTTCTTGTCAGCAGATTTCCTAGTCGCAACTCACCTGGCACCCAAAACCATGTCTTTGTCCTTTTTATTGACAAAACTGGAAAGAAAACCAGGCTTCACTTATTTCCTTCCCTCTCCAGAGACCTCATTAAGCACACCCCAACAGCGACGTCTCTGCAGGGCTCTGGATCAATGGACACTGTCATCTGGAGATTTTAATCACATTAACACCACAGCAGAGTAAAATCCATCTGATTCTCCCTTGCTAAAGTGGCAAGCTCAACACTTCCGCCAATTGCTGCAACTACTACTCGGAAGGCTTATTTATATGTGTAGATAAAAACCAATCTACCGCAGCTACCGCCTTCCAGTCCCCCCTCACAGTGCCTGAATTCCCTCTCCAGGAAATGCAATTTGATGCCCCAGACCTGCCTTCTTTATGATTGGGATTAGCTATATTCAGACAATCCTGAGGAGCAGGGTACAAAAATAATCAATAAAGCAAAGGTCCATGAGCCGGTGGAAGAACCTGCACCGCCTGTAAAGCAGAAAAACGAACACCAGGGCTGGATTCCTACAAGTAGTCTCTGCAACAGAGGAGAAAGTAATTGGTGAAGGTAAAAAGGGTTATACTTGCATGGAGAGTCCTACACAGAATACCCAGTGGCTACACAAGGCCCACTGGGTTTTGCTAGAGATAAACAAGGAGCAATGGTCAGGCTGGAGGGCAGCTGCACTCAATCATCACTGTAGGAACACGAGAGAACAGCATCACCTGCTTACAGGGACACCCATGTAACCATGCCCTGCTGACAAACATGTTAACTGTCTTCTTTCCACAAACAAAAAATAATTTTTCAGCTCTACCCACACACCTCTGCATCTCTTCTGACTTCCAAAGAGTCAGTTACAAGCTAATCAATAGTAATTACCTATCATCCTGTCCTGTGCTCCTCAATGTGCTGTTACCTGGTGCTGCTCCCTAATTATCTGGCACACAGAGGGCAGGAACTTGCAGGAACAATATTTCTTGATGAAAGCTGTTATTTCTTGAGCAATAACTCATTCTTCCATCACTAAATAATAATCGGACTTTTGTTGTGGCTGAAGATCCCTGGCATCCTGTGAGGCTGCATACTCAGTAAGATGTTTTTCTGTCAAGAAAGATTTCCTACTTCTCAGTTATTTATTTCAGCAAGTTTGAACTGTGGCTAAATTACTAAAAAGGAAAAAAAAAATCAATTTTCAACTTAAGCTCTGTGTTTGGTGCAAAATCTCATTAGAATTAAGGAATCCATCTCTGGATTTCTAAAGTAGCCCATGAGGATTCAGAAGCACAGCATACCTCTTAAGCAATCCTTAATGAATGCTTCAGGGGCATTTGTACTTGTTCCTGTGTCGTTACTGAAATTACTCTCAGCATCTAACATTATCTCGAGAAAATTTTAGAATAACTGTAATATTGCAGTGATTTAAACAATAATCCGAAAAAAGTGGGGTATCTATTTCTGCAGGATAAATTAAAGACACTTACAGGATCAAATGTATCAAGCTGGTAGAGTAACTGTCATATACAGCATTGAAATGTATGTATTCAGGAGTTTGAAATTATCCTAGGCAAATAAAGCCAAAAAGTAATAAAGTAAAAGATTTAGCAGAGAATCAAGCCAACCAATGGAGCCAGCCATCGCTAAAGCTGTAAAACAGGCAGATAACAAAGTAAGCAAAATCTAAGTTACAGGAAAAGATTAGGATTTGACAGAATAAAGAAGGCTTAAAGAAGCTAGAAGTTATAATACAGCTGTAATGAGCTGCTTAGATCCATAAATTTAATGGCAAATACAGGCCTGGAGCCATTGATCTTCCTTTTTCCCTCTGTCCTCCCTGGGGCAGTACTCCTACAAACACAGAGAGAAGTTCAGATCTCAGGGATTCGCCTGCCTTTGGTAAATAAGGAATATATTTTATTTATTCAGTTGTTAAAAAATAAATATATTTTATTTATTCAGCAACCTAGGGGAGATGCTGAATGGTACAGGCAGGAGGATGCACATTTGTTTAGAAGATGTTAAACTCGTCGCAAAACGGTGACTTCGCTAAACCCTGGCTCGATGCCCGCACACGACCCCCCATGTGAGCGCTGGGGCTTTGGCAGTGTTGTTTATTAACACGCTCCTCTGCGGAGGCAATGCTGGGTTTGACAGGTCAGGCAAGTTATCACCTCTCAGGGTTTTATTCCCACTGTTTCCAACAAGCACAAGCTGTTGGGGACTTACTGCGAAGAAAATACATGGAGCTTTCTGTTCCCCAGGGATTTCTGCACAGGGAAGGACCCTTGTCCATGCACACGAACCACGTACCGAGGCTGAGTGAAATGCAGAAGCGCTGCCACGGGGGACAGACAGGAGGTCTGATTTCTTTTGAATGAATTACCTGCTTTCTCTCTAGCACAGTTCCCTCCTTAAGCCACCGGACAGATGTTCTTTATTGCTCAAACGCACTTTTCAGTCTGTTCCCCATTTAAAATGGAGAGGGAAGGTCTGGCTCCCAGACCTCAAAAGAGGATGGGCACAAGGTTTTGTCACAGGGCATCAATTACAATTCTGGGAATAAAGATATTTGTCATGGGATGATCGTCTTACTTTGAAGAAATAAGGTACATATTGGAGATACACCTTCTTGACATTACTTTATTGCTCTTAGCCTGCATATTTTTATCACCTCTACACTGTTTTTTAATGCAGCTAGCATTTGTCTTGCAATGTATACATTCACCCTACATAGCATTGTTTGTACTTCCCTACTGGGATTACAGTTCAGTTTACAGAAAATAATTTTTTCTTCTTAAACTGTTAAGTCTCATCCAAGAGATTTTTGTCTTATCTCCAACCATTCTGAATTCATGCTGTTCACCCAACTTTCAACTTTTGCTCCAAAATGGTCAGTACAAAGATGTTTCCAATATCTCTGGTACAAGAAAATCAGGTAAGTACATAAAATTGAACCCAGTCCTATAGAAATAAATTGTTAAGTAGGTTTATATTAAGCATTTTATTAATTTGGGTTCTGAGAAACATCCTACCGAGAAGAGGGAATGTTTCACATGGGATTCACTTGCTTCTAAGTTTATAAGAGAGAAAATCATTAATTCACCTTAAATGCCGCTTGTTAATTTTAATGTTATTTGGCAAATGCTGCCCTTTTCAGGAATTAATTTTCCTTTGGAATGTACTGTCAGGACATCTATAAAATTTCAGAATATTTTAAGATTTTGATGGGTTGCTCAGCAACATATGAAATTGTGTTTTAATCTCCATGGCAAGTACCTGTGAACGGCAGCTTTGAGATAGGACGTAAATTTGAATCATTCTTCATAAGTTTTCCTACTTATAAGCGTGATGACTAGAACTTATTTCAGAGTCACAAATCCTACATTTAAACTTATGTTTAGTCTTTTCTGTTCAGTTCAGCTCAGGACTGAGCTCCTCACATGAAGACGTGTGTCGGACTGCCCCGGCAGGAGCTCTATGCAGAACAAATGCAAACCCCTCTATAAAATGCTGCTCTGCTTGCAGGCACAAATCAATTACACCAATCTCATAAAAGCAAAGTGAATAGCCTTCTTCCAGTGAGCCTTCTTGGTTTTGTCTTTCAAACAGAAGACCTGTTGCTGTTGGGACACTTTGCTTTTGAGTCTCTGGTTAGCTTTGTGGCAAGCAGCTAGTCACCCTTCAGCTACGTCCAATACCATTTCTACTACTTCGAGAGACAGTGTTTCCCAGGAAGAAACTTGACATCAAGCTACTTCCACCACTGCCACAAAACATAGCTGAATTTGGATTAGGATTTAAGTAATCTCAGGTGATGACAGCAGCGTTAATGGTTGTGGTTTGGCCAGATAAAGAGAAATCCCACCGCACCCGTCATAGCCAGGCTTAGCCTCTGCCTACAAATGACCGCATCACATTGGATGTTTTAGCTTCCTCCTCTCCCATACTGATGTGACGGTATTCCCTAGGGAAGACAACATTTTACTATTATTATTTAGTACCTTGGCCCTGAGACTTCTGTTGGCAGCCCCTTAAGGATGCAGAGCCAGCCAAAACAGTGCCGTGCTGCTGGCTTGTGTGAAGGCAAGGCGATCAAACACACGCGTACGCTCCCTGATAGAGCCATTGCTAAGACCTATAAAAGGAATTACAACAATCCAGCTGAGACGTAATGACAACATGAATTAATGACCTTGTGTCCTTCTGTGAGAGTCCTGGTCTCAGCTTTGCTGATTCCTAGAGCTGCCAGCATGACACTGTTGATATATTCCAAGTAAAAAACTCTTCGGTGTGAATGAATGACCCTAACTTTATGTTCAAAGTGCCATGAATATAAAACCAGCAACGCAGATTTGATGTGTTTTTGCAGATTTTTAACCGCAGGAAATATTCAGAAACACAGAGCTGACTGTCACTTTGATGTGTAGGTGAATCAGCAACAGTTTCCTTGGGGTCTTACGAGACTGAAAAATGAACTCTTGTGTCAGCTTCCTACCAGCGGTTCCCACTGACACAGAGCAGCACAGCGCTGCTCCCCCAGGACCTTGGTACATAACCAAGCTGGGCAAAACCACTTAATTAAAGCGTAGAAAACAAAACAAAAGACCAAAAAGATTTCAGGAAACAATAAACCTTCAATACTGGAAACAAGTCAACAAACCTGCTGGGGACAAAAAAAAAAACAACACAAAAACCTAACCCAACAACCCAAGAAAAATATCCCAAACTAATTTCTCAGCAAAAGATTTCAGAAGATCATGTTTTCACAGCGGTTTCCAAGTGAAAAGCAAGATTTACTGTATATTGTTCCTGCAGAAGTTTTCACTGAGAAGCAGTAACCTTATTCCAGAGACAAAATGTTCCAAGCTAGCCGAAGCTTCCAAAGGGAAATAAAGCTGCTTTGCTGCCTCAGAAATCCTGCTGGCTGCCAGTGTTGACACAAAACTCGCTCTTGACTGAGCTCCTGAATGCTCAGCAAGCTCACTAGGGTGGTGTAGTTGTTTTGTTTATTTATAAGCGTGGCAAGTTCCCCGCTGTAGCTGCTACCACATTTAAATGATTTTGGCAAGAGCAAGGCATATGGGATACATTCTCAAGAAGGACCGTGTCATTGCCTTGCAGGCAATTTCCTTTATTTTTTTTAAAGCCCAAAACACATCTTTCCAGCCTCCACTAAGTGTTACTATTCCTGAGGATATCTGAAGCAGGTGAAACGGTAGGAGTGCTAGAAGGCAGATAAACAAGGACTCCGGAGAAAAGCCTCACACTGACCTTGAGGCAGAACACTGAGGGCTCTCCAGGCAGGTTTTTCTTCCTCAGTACAACCACTCAGGGCAGGCAAATACATTTCTTAGAATTTCTGCAAGGTATCGTAAAAGTCATAATATTTCAGCATCCCAGAAACCCAAAGAGGAGGTCTTTTTAAAGTTACAGAGCATTTTCCTGGATCCATAGTAAGTCTACAGGCAGAACATCAGCATCTAAATCCATCTGAGTGGACCTTCAGAGGAAGAAGAAATGTCTTTCGGGCCAAGCATATGTAAATGAAGCACCTAGTTATGTGAGGAGCAAGAAAAAAAAGATCCAAGTTACCATGGAAAGCTTACAGCATTCAAAGTCTTGTGCAGCTTGCCAAGAGAGTCATTAAGTCTGGGAGTGACCGATGGCCCTAGAAAGGACAGGGGTGGTGAAACACCTGGAAATGGATGTTCCAGTTAACACTTTTTATAAGTCTCCGTCTCAGGTTTTAATGACTATTCCGCATTTTCTCTGTTTTCCTGGCAAGAAGTCAAGGGTTTTTGTGTTTGGATTGGTTTTGTATAGGATTGCATGTTACTATGGAAGCTGCAGAGGTTTCATACTGTCTTCCTGCAAACATTTTGGGTCACTTTGTCCCTTCTGTCCTTCACTCTTCTGCATACTACTCAGTGCCTCAGAAGAGCAAATCTTTCTAAGTACAGCCATATAATTTTCATAATCAACTGGTCCTCATCAGCAAATCCAGCAGCTTAAATGCCCAGTGCTTCTTATGTAGTTCAAACATCTCACATTCCCATTGATCCTGGCAACTTGTAGCTTCAAAAACATGAAGTCCACATTTTAGATCTCACCCAGCATCACTCAGCAGCTCATGCCAGCCATGCGTTAGCTATTTCGTATTATTAGGATGGGAACGAGTATGATACAAGTAACAAACACGTTCATTTCAAAGTCCATCCAGGCAGCGCTTTCACAGCATACTGTGTATTCTTGCTATTCATTGATCAGTGCATCACTTATGACTTTGGGAGGAAATTAATTAGTGAAATTGCTTAAAAGCCCCACCCTGTGAATGTCAGCCACAAACCCATCTCAAAGTAATGTGATTTAAAAGTTCACCCTGGATACCTTCTGCAAAGGATGGTTCTGAAATCATGCTGCCCCCCCCTTGGATTGGGAATTAAATTACAAATACTTTGCGTGCTAGTTTCTAGTGGCTACATTCACTAAGGAAGTGTAATTGGAATATGCATTTTGGGATCCTGCTGGCTACAAATCACTACTACAAACTGATCCACAAATGACATGCCACCTAGGAACCACTTCAACAGCTGATGAAATTCAGCTGCTTCTGGAACAAATGACGACAATTGCTTACAGGACCCTAACAGCAAAACCATGGTAGTTAGACACACAGCCAGAAGCACAGCGCCAAGTGCAACCAGATGAAAATTATACATCTTCACAGTGTTAGAACTTGCTTTCAAAGTTACCCAGACTGTTCAAAGCTTTGTCAGCACTAGGATATTTGTTTTTAAAAGCATTGACGTTCTATTAAAATCAAGCCAACACGAAGTTCTTCTGTTAGCACGTCCTAGCTGGATGAGACAACTTAGAAAGCCAATTTATTTTCCCCTGACAGGGTTTTAGAAAGTGTCAATGCGACAGAACAATTTTGGAGAGAAAAAGGAAAAGCCACAAAAGAAATCAAACTTCTTCACTCCTATTTTACTCTGTAGAAACTCTCAGCTCAAATTATTCCCATCCTGTGAAAAATCATGTACCGTTCACAGCTGGTCAGTAAGCAACCCTGTGTTAGGTACTTGGGAACTAATATAATCATTAATTATTACAGTGATATTAGAAAAAGGTACAGCTATCAATGTCTGGTAATGGTTTGGAAATGGCTTCCATGTTGCTGAGTGAACTATGACTTAAACTCCCAATAGGTACCAAAATGAAGGACAGTCCTCAGGTCTTCTGTGTACTGTTATTAGCAAATGGTACTAAAAATTTGTGTGTTTGAACGGGCTATTTCTATAAGCATTTGTTAATTCATTCATTTATCTTCAGTCTCATTAAAAACTAGCATATTAAGCAGATAAAGTGGAATCCAGGTTGGTCATTTTTCATCCTGACTTCAGCAACTATCAAGAATCTGAACCTGACTTTCCCCATACTCGGTGACAGAGTTAACGCACGAGAGCTGTGCATCGCCAAAAAATAGCCTTTCCCTGTGAGGCCACCCTTTTGCTACATTCACAAGCTCTTTGTGATAGAATAACCAGAAGCCAGGTTCTGATTTCAATCACAGTGGCATAATTTATCTGTCATCAAAGCAGTGACTTTAGGTTTGCCTCATGGTAATAGAGATCAGAGTCTACACTAAATATTCCACATGTGCACACATATAAACGTCATGCTAACTACAGAACAAGACTAACATCTCAATGTGTTTATTTCCATTTGTAGCTTTCATGGTAAATTTATTACAATGATAAGCACTTTTTCTCATGTCCTCACTTTATTTTCATCTTTGTTCTTCAAGAGGGTTATTGATTCCTCTCCTCTTCAAATGCCGTATGATCCAGAAAGTCAAAGGGGATCATTGCAGTGGCGAGGAGTGGATCAGGACAGAACCCTGAACTGCAGAACTAAAGAAATGCCATTTTGGGGGGAGCTTGCTGTTGCATTAGCGGTGCTGTTGCATGTGAAGAACCCCAAACCCTCTTTGTGGACTACTGTCCAAGGCAGTTGGTGTGAAGACATGCCTACCTGAAGACGGCAAGGCTCAGGGACCAGAGCACTAGTGGTTTCCTCAGTTCAAATTTTGCTCGTTTGTTCATTAGGTGCCGACCACCAAATATAAAGGCAGCGTACAGAGCTGAAAACAGGAATGATTTCTTCCTGCAAAACAAAACCAAAAAACACCTGTCACGTATTTAATCAGGATTAGATACACAGCAGAGTCACATTCGGACATAACTGCCAAGGACTTGTGCGTTTCCTTGAAAGGGAACTCTTGTGAAGACACTCCTGTAGCCCAGCTGAGACTATCGTTAGTGTCTGAACCCACCTGCCCACACATAGGGCCTGGCCGAGGTACAGGAAAAACTGACCCTGGGGGAAGCTCTGGAAAAGGACAGCGAAATTTGGCTCCCATTCTTCGCCAGTTTCTGAAGACTGAACTTCTGCGAGGAACAGAATAGGTATGGCAGAGCCCAGCCACACTTCTGCAAGCACAACACGGTTGATTCTTCAACCCGCTGACCACGCTTGGTGGCTCATTTCTCTTTACACCTCAATTTTTATTTCTTGCAGGCTCCTTTCTACCCAGCAATTTAGTTTCCTATTGTTTCCTCCAAGAAGACACTTAAAGATCTTGAGCACTGCAACACAACATGAAGAGCCTCACGAAAAGCAGAGAACCAGCAAGGAGAGGTCAATGGCCCCACGAAGCAGCCACCATGCTGGGTGGCATCGCCCCGCTGCATACGCCGCGTCTGGGAGTGCCGGCTCAGGAAATCCAGTGAGTTTGCTGAAAGGTCAAGCAGGGCGCTGTTAGGGAACTTCACTGACGCTCTTAGAACTGCAAGTTTTATTTTTAAAACCGCCTAATAGTAGTCCAGCTCGGCAATAATCATAAAGATTTGAACTCTGCTACTATAATTCATTGTAAATCAACCATTAGAGGTCCAAAATAGATTCAGCCTGGGATTCCTTCCCACACAGCACAATATTACACTGACTAAGACTTAATGATGCACAGTATTAGTGGCGGCCTAACTGGATGGGCATATATTTAGGAACAGATTTTTCTCTACATCATCTATAATCACATTCACAAATATCAGTGGACTATGGCTTTGCACCAAGAGGTGCTGGTTCTTTTTGGATCCCAAAAAAGAAAGACAAACACTCTCAAAGAAGGGCAACTGCTTCATTAATATCCCAGAAAAGGCGGTGGCAAGCTACGAGATCTTACGTTCTTTCTGACACTGGAACCCCAAGATGACGCAGTGTCAGATGGACCTGCGATCAGGGCACGGCACGCTATCCAGACTTCCCATCGGGGATGAGGTTCACCAGCATGGTGGTCTTTAGAGTTTTTACATGATTTTCAGTTGGATATTTATATGAAAGTATGTTGCTTCACTCAAGATAAAGGATGTGCTTATGGTGTCACTACTGCTGCCAAGTAGGTGCCACTTCCAGGCTCTTCCATTATGGTGAGCTGGCTGAGGGGACCCCATGGTAAGGGATATGGGCAGCACAGCATGGTCCTGAAGGCCAAGGAATATGTGCAGCACAGCGTGGCACAGCACAGCGTGGCACAGCTTTCACTGGAGATAAATAAGTTTTCTATGAGTTTGAAAGCTAAGAAAAAGCAAAGTCCAAGGAGACAGAGGCATATCAGGATGTGTGCAGCATCACACCATTTTCTGCCCACTTAGAAACTCCTCTGTTTCTACTGACACGTTTATAGCTCTGTGGTGCAAACCACAGGTAACTGCATGAAAACCTGACTGGTGCTCGGCACTGAAAAGGGAGGACCCACTGCCTACAGTCCCCCGGCTGAGCTTTAGCATCCGGATGCCCTAGCAGCAAGCCCCAGGAAGAGGAGGATGACCACACAGCCAGCACCCTCTCACCTTGTGCATCGAGATTGTCTAATTGCCATGGCAATGTTTATCACAAGCAGGTTTTGAAAACCACAAAGCCTCAGCCCATATTAATCTCATAATAAAGATAAAAGCTTTAATTTTCACTTCTATGGTTTTGAATATCACACCAGGGAAGTGGCAGAATTACCACATTTGACAGCATGATTGCAATTTAGCTTGGCTGGAGGTCAGTAAATATTTGTTAACCAGTTTGGGTAGTTACGAACCGCCTCAAACTTGCTCACACCGAACCACCTAACTGTGAACACAAGATTTATGTGTTACGGGACAGGAGCAGACTCTCAGTGTGAGGCTGGGCTGTGTTCCCATCCCCTTCCCTCTGCAGTCGCTTCAGCAGCAGTATGCAGACCCAGAGAGGGAAGGCAGAGAGAGTGTGATGGGCTGTACCACAGCCTGCAGTGCTGTCCTGCCTGCCCCAGGGCATCACAAGAGATGTCCGCTCTGCACACTTCTGCCCCTTCAATCCCACAAAAGTCTGGGCTTACGGCGCTCAGCCAGTGGCAGGAAAGCTCTGTCCTGCACCAGTCCATGCATGGAGCTCCAAAGCAACCCAGGGCAGAGCAGGATGGCATCTCGGGCAGAGCAGGATGACATCTCAGTGCAGGGAAAAGACTGGGACATGGTGCTGCCGTGCAGCTGCCAACGGGACGTGGGCTACGCGGGCTGGCACGGGAGGACGTCAGGATTTAAGAGCAGTAGCTAGAGATACTTTGCAGGAAGGCAGGCAGGCAGGCAGCACTCCTGTTCTGGATCACATACAGCCAGGACTTTGAAGTAATGGTTCGACTTCAGTTCCAATTCAAGAAAAACCCACCAGTCTGCATGAGTTAGCAGCTCAGGTCTGTGCTCAGTTTGACTCTCTTCCTCCTAGGCAAGAGACTCTATGTATTTACAGCAAATAACATTTTGTTTTGCTTCTTATTACTGAAACTACTTTTGTGAGTTCAGTCAGCCTATTGAGGTCAACAGTCACATTACATTAATTAGAGCAGATAAATTTTAGGTCACTTTTAACAGCTTCGTAATGAGTTCAGCATTATTTGCAGTGATGGTAAATGGTATCCCCGCAGTATACTGCTTTGTATTGGCGGTGGCAGACACAAGAAGATTTGACTGCATGCACGATGAGAACTGCAGAGAGCAGCTGTAAGCAGTTTCAGACACGGAGGGACGCAGTAGTATAGTCTCCCATCAGAGGTAACCACAATACTCGGTAACAATTAGTCTGACTTTGAAATAATTTCTCTTGTTTTGACACCTGCTGACAAGTTTTACTTTTTGCATCCAAAGGGCTTGGAATTTCCCCTCTTTGCAGCAGAATAATGGTTAAAAGCCCTGGGTAGTCCAGGTGCTACAGTTATAGAGGGGTTGCAGAGGTATGTACTCTTAAGATAATCTGTTTAACTGCATTAGACTGGTATTAACCAGCTTCCTATCAGTGTTCTTATGATGGATTTTCCTGAAAGGTTCATGACTACAGCCTGGTTCCCGGGCTGGTGACACAAAGCAATAGCATTCTGAGAGCAATCAATTAGATCTGACACGGTTTTAGCCAAAAAAGGCCAGTATCAAATGAGTATTTTTAAAGACAAAGTTTTGGAGTTGTTCTGGAGCACAGTAACTTTTCATTACTATTATCTGAAGGGAAACTAAATAGAGCAGAACGATGACAAAAAAATTAACCTTGAAAAACCAAAAAATCCCCCAAAGTAATTCAGTAGCAGACTCGCATCCAGTCACTTCAACGTTAGCACATTCATATGTCTGTCTTCGATTCTGTTCTGCAGGATAACACAGTAGACTGAAAGACGGGGCTGCCAAATCCTCCACATTTTTCTGGCGTTTCTGTTTCTCACAGTTGTCTCCCACCTTCCTACATTTTCAGACTTCAGGGACTAAGTACTGTCTGTACCGAATACAACTCCATGCTTCCCCGTCAAAAGTTGAGGATGGATGAAGCTTTGGGTGCTGATTTGCTTTTCAGAAGCCGAACTCCTTTCTTAGGTCTGCCCTATGGCAGAGGAAAGAAGAAAAGAAGTATAACTGAGAAGAGGGAGGCAGAAACTGGGGCTGATGAACGAAGACACAGGAAATCCACCCCACCAGGAACAAAGCTTCTCCTTGTTTGCAGACAGGGAGCCGCACCCAGGAAAGCCCACTGCGGCCCCAAGGAGCGACAGGGGGAGATCAGGAACACACAGCACAGGAAAGAATAAATCAGCCAAAGAGGGAAGCAACCGTAAATGCACGGCTAAGGAGTATGAAATCCTGACTCCCCAGAAGGGCGTTATTTACAAAATACTCAAAGTGTAAAAATTACCGCAGTATTCTAAAATAAGGGGCTGAAGCCTGAGGGTGAGCCCCATGCGTGAGACATCCCGGCGTCTGGTGCGAAGGGAAGCAGCCCTGAATATTGCAGCGCTGCTGGAGGAGGTGGTTTCTGCCCACACGCACTGTTGTCGTTTTTTCCCCTGAAAATAGCAGCCTGAGTCATTATTGTAGAGTGCTCTGATGGTAATGAGTAAACTGAAACAGATACAGATATGTGCTATAAAATTTAATATTTCCATAGGATTTTCTTTAATCCTTAAGGAAAATCCTTACAGAAATGCACCAAGGACAACCTTATCATAGATCTTCTAACCATCCTCCATCATGTAATACAGGATTATCCTCACACCAGCATTCAGTAGGGGAGTAGCAACGTGAAGCAGCGTTAGCCCCCTCTATTTACATTCTATAGGGTTTTATAAACTTTTTTTTTTTAATCAAGATGTATTTTTTTTGCACAGGCAGAGCTCATTCTAAAATTCATTACCACTTCAGATGCTGTAAAGGGAGCACAACAGGTAAAAAACAAACCAAACCAAACCACTGCAGTTGCCAGAGCAGAGTGCTTCTGGCAAGTAAACAGGCAATTTCAGGTTCCTGATGTTTTTCTTTTGGCCTTCTTCATCATTATTTTATTGACTTAAAAAAATAGATTTTACTAAAAAAAAAAAAAAAGCTCAGTAAGATAAAACATAAGGGACAATGACTATTTGTGTTCATAATTGAAACTCCTAACTTGAGAGGCTAATTAAAGTGCCTTAACGTGAACCAGTGTAAGTCCCACAGAATACTCGTGTCCATGGCTCACGAGCAGTGGCTGGTAGCCTTGGCAAAGTCACTTTCTCTCTGGTGCTTATTTAAAAATCACACATTCTGTATGTATAAAAAAGGGTGTGAAAACGCTGCTCAGTCTCTCAGTGTTTCTACCTTTGACACATTGTCAAAGCAAACCGTTCTCTCTCTCTTCCTAGGTATAATTTTGACAGTACCAGCAAGAAGAGATCCAATGTGTGGCTATGCCAGATCTCCATAGGAAAATATAACCTGTACTTCTGGCTTTCATTTGGGTTTCTGCAGCTGTTTCTCACTGACCATACCAGCCTCAATAACGGAGGGAGAAGGACATGTAGAAGAGGAAGACCTGTCGGATACACACATCCCAGCACAGCCTGATTTATTCCTACAGCTCAACATCCTTTGACATTTATATTTAGACCAGCAACGACAACAGTCACAGACGGGTAGGTGACTCACCAATGACGGTGTTTGACGTAACAGGCTATCAGAAAGTAAACAGGGACCTATCTCATATCAATCATCTGATCCCTTGATTCCTAAAGCCTGCCTCTCAAAAGACCATCTCAGCCTCCTCATGACGGGTACTGTTGGGTATGCAGGTCAGTGCTCCCCCCATGGCCAGGGCAGCTCCCCAGGCACCCCTCTCCCTCCTGGGAGCAAGGAAGAGGAGCCAGGGTCCGGGGAACACATCCCGGCCAGGGACTGCTATTCCCCCACATCTGACTCTTCTCTGGAGTCCTGCTCCCATCACCCAGTTCGCGTCATTACTGACAGACCATCCCTGCATCATCAGCCCAATGCCTTAACCCATGGAAAGGAAGGAAACACGGTGCTGGGAGGCTGACAGAGCAACTGCTGTGGGACCTGTCCCAAGCTCAACTTGGACAAAAAGGATGGTGGAGGAGAAGGACTTGTGCATGCACCCCTTGTTCCCCAAGTGCTAAGAGCCGAGCTGAGGCTCAGCCTGAAGCCCAGGTCCCCCATCACCCAGGTCAGCACGGGAAGGGTGAATGCTGCAGGGCCAGCCATCTCTGAAGGGCAGAGCAACTTTTTTTTTTTTGTGGTCTATCACCAGGTCACAACCCTCTGTGGTCCAGATAGCCCCAGTTCTCCAGCAGCCAACCTGCGTGGGCATCCTCCCTGTGGAGAAGGGGCTGTGCCCACCCCAGCCTCCCCCCACGCTGCACTCAGTCAGACCCAAAGCAGGAACGCACTCCCAGATCATGCCGTTGGCAGGGCAGGGAACAGCCCTAAAATTACAGAGAGGAGAAACAAGGGCACAGGGGAAGGTGGCTTATGTCCTGCACCTCCCTGACGGTTGCATTTGTTTTGTCGAAAGGCGTTTGTCAGTAGTCTGTCACATGCATGCTTGTAGAATATACGTGTTACAGAGTACTAGCTAAAAACGAAAATGTGTGCAGCTAGGGACAAAAACAGCAGCAGGAAACATTTCTTGCTTTCCCTTTGTAGTGGGAAAAAGCAAGAGAAGCGTAGGGGTGAGAAAATGAAGTTAAAATTCAGGGCCAATTTTTTTTTTCAGATAGAAGAGGCAAACTCATTTTTGAAGTATATGAAGTCCCTTGTTCTTTATAAGGGACATATAGGCTTAATGGAACGTATAGACTTCATATAGGCTTAATGGAACAAACCATAAACCCTTAAAGACCCATAAACTACAATCCCAAATACAAGCAACATCACAAGAGAAAATTACCCCTCAAATCAGTAAAAAAAAACCCAAAAACTCTCCAAAACTTAGGGTTTTGAAACCAACTTGCCAAAATTTTGTTATCACTGAAGGTAAATCAGCTTCGTCTCTGGCTCTGCCCTAGATTTCCTCCACTTTTAAATTACACTTTGAGTGGGGACCCACCCAGCGGAGATGGCAGGTGATAGTGTGCTCACAGCGACAAGTCATCCCTGAGATTCCACCTCACATGGACAGCAGTGGAAGCTGCAGCCTGGTGTGCCAGATTGCCGGGGTGAGCTCCGTCGTTCCCTCCCACCCAGCTGGCATCCCGGGTGACACTGCTCAGCCTGCGCCCCAGCCTGCGTCACCCCATCTCCTCCCCAGGGACAGGGCAGCATCTGACCTCACCGTTACGGACGCTGATCATAAGTAACAGCCATTTTTGCACAAACACCCCAAGACTTACGTCACTAGAGCTAAGAGTTGAATCTACCCCCAGAAGAGACATAGGCTCCTATGGGAGCAAAATGATGTCCATCCCTGTCCCTGCTAATAGTCTTCATAGCAGACCAGTGCAGTCAGAGAAACTCCTTCTCTGCTGGGAGCCTCTGCTAAATCCATCTGTATCACTCTGACAACACACCTAGTTCTTAATACGTGGACTTGGAGTTATAACAGGCGACAAAGTAGGGTGTCCTGGTGTCCCCTTGGACCCACCATGGGTTCCTCCAGCCTTCGCTGGGGCTTTCAGGCAGTCGGTGGAGAGACGGCAGAGAGGGAAGCTGATGTGTGTCACGGGCACTGTGGAAAACAGGTTCTGAGGAAAAGCTACTGTACTTTCACTCTTCATCAATGTAAATGTAAACCTCTGGCCTCCACAGTAAAAACCTGGAGCTAGTAAACACAACTGTAACTGAACTTTGGGAATACTAACCTACATCTCTGCCAGTTGGAGTCATTCTGTTTGTACCCACGTCTCACCTCAAAGCAGTTAATGAAGATGCTAGTGGAGGTGTGTCACAGAGACATAGCATGAAAATAACTGCATCTCCATACTGCCTTACCCATCTAATCTGCTTTATCTGATCAAATCAATCAATGGTTACAACATTTAATAAGTTTACCCTTAAAGGAGTACATCAACATCAGGCCTTCAGATCCAGGAAGATCCCCGAAGCAATTCACAGATGTTATTTATATAGACAAGTGCTGGTTTTTTTGCTGCTTTGGGGATAGACATTTATTTATGTAACAGGACACAACAGAACACTACAAGTAACACATCAATAAAAATACTTTACTAAAGCTACCTTTGCCCCTGCGTGGGGCATGGTCAGGATTGCAAATGCAACTTGTAAACGGTCTTGGAAATAATTTCTGTTGCATCTCAAAAAATATTTAAGTAGAAAAAAAGCAGTCATTCAAAACGAAACATGGAAAATGCAGGGATTGCAAGCAAGCAGCGTGGCGTTGCTCTAGCTATCCGCCCTAACAGACATTCCAGCAGCCGTTGCTCCCTTCCAGCCTGCTGCAATACGACCTCAGAAAATGATGTTGCTACAACTGCCAGTGGATTGCAAAACACAAACAAACAAAAACCGTTCTGATTTTCCTGAGAGCGTTCCCAGCCAAAAGAGACGGGCAAGATTCTCCCATGGAGCAGAGCGCAACCTTAGGAACAGGGCAGCCAAGAGTCATGGACAAATACGCCCCTACAGCCAGGGCTTGGAGACCACCTTATGGAAAGCATCGCTTCGTAACTCTTGCAGTGCCAGAAAACATTAAATTATCCTGGAGGGGATGCCCGCAAAGCATAATAAATTACAATATCCACTTACCACCCTTCTGGTCCCCATCTAAAGGCCTAAAATCATACAGACAGATCAGAACTAGGCAGCAATGCCATTCTGTGGCCTTGGTCTGATTAAAAGGGGATACTGGTACCAGTGACATTGGAATAATGGAACCGCAGAATAAAATGTCTCGCTTTCACACCCTGTAAATGCTCACATGCCCTCTGGAAGAGAAGGGAGCAAATGTTGCTCATAAAAAAAGGACATTTTGGTAGAGAAGTAAATGAAAGAATATTTTCCCGCATCCCTTAGTGAAGAAAAATCAGGTCATCTGGAGAACAGCTGCCTGCTCTGACTGGTCCCACAGTACTTTTTGATACATGATGTCAAGGACTGCTTGATGTATCTAATAAAATCTTCAAGGACATCTGACCTTTGTCTAGTGCTGAGAGATCAAGTGACAAAGGATGCTAATGGAACACTGCAGCGAACCTGGACCTAACTCATGACTGATAGGAAACTAGCAAAACCCAGAAAAAAAATGGGGCAATCTTGCCATAATCCCTTCAACCACCTCTCTAAAACAAAGAGCCCTGCCAAACACCTCCTCTCCTTCCTAATCAACTGGGAAGCAGGTCAGGATAAATGCAAAGGTGTTTCAGCAGTGCTTGAAATGTGCAACAGGGAGCAGTTCGGAGTAGCTAGGAGGCAGGTCAATGTGATGCTGCTTCCTTGTGAGATGCTTTGCAGCTTGCCCAGCGCATCCACCAGCAGCCAAGGCAGCCCTGTATGTTACCTGGCTGTGCTGGCATTATCAAATGGCATTTTCATGAACTAAACCTCGCCACTACTTCCATAAGAAATTTATGCTTTTCATTCCCAGTGGAGCCTTCAGTCCCAGACTAATCTGATAATAAATTTCCCAGTACTTCCAACCTGTCACGATTCCCATGTCATTGACCATGACCTATAGCTTCTTTGCTATATCCAGAATCGCTCTGCTTGAAATCAGTCAAGGCAGTACCTTTAAAGCAGACCCTTTCAAAGAGAAAAGAAGAGGCAAACTGGCCTGAATCCAACCAAAATTATTTGAGGAGAGAACGTAAAACACCGTGAGAAACACTGCGAGTGATAAAACCCATAGAAGTGATTTTCTAATTACTGTCAGAGTTTTCAGGATCTGATGCAGACAAAATTTAAGAGGCAGGATGACATTCCTAAACCTGTAGTGGAAACAAAGATGGGACAGATGAATGACAATCACCAGCACCTGTTCCTCAACTAAACCTCACAGCCCGGCTGTTCTTCAGGCGTTTCCTGCAGACATCCCACTTGCTGTCCTGCACCAGCTCAAAACAATAGGAGTGGCACAAGGCAGGACAAAGTACACAGCATGAACGTTGCTTATCTCTATCCTGTCAGCAATATGTCTGTGACAGTTTGTTCTGGCTTTCCACCCCTGCTTACAGCTTCACGCTTGGCACGAGCATCCTCCTACCTCTCAAGAGGTGGCAGGACCCGACAGCTCTCCCGAATTAAAGAGTCTGGGTCTTTCTTTTTGCTTCCAGCCGCCAGGGCTTGGCTGACTGCATCCTGCCCTTAGCCACCCCCTCACCTAATGAGATGGGATACTAAACTGCTTAGCAGTATTTCACTTTCCATCGTGGTATAAAGAGCCCAGGTTACCAAAGGATTAGCAAGTATAACATTAAAGTGTTATATATACACAGAGAGTTGCCTGTCCTAGTCTCTGCTAAATCTCGGTCACGGGGGACCTGTTAAAAGCCAGGAGATGCTAAAAGGAAAGAAACCACGGACAAACGAGGGGATGAATCTGGACAATGTGGAAGTGGCTGCATACGTGACACTGCTGGAAGGAAAAAGAGCACTGCCAGGAGCGAGCAGTAATTGACATTCAGCTCTTCTAGGCAGGCAAAAGGGAGCAAAGCAAGGGAATAAATATGAATATGTTTTTAAACAATCCAAATACAGCAACAGTCAGAATTTAATAGCCATGGTTGTTAAGGGACAAAAGGGAGAACCAGCTTACTGCAAATGAATAGGAAAGCCTGTTAGCAGGTCAGTGATGCTGTTTCAGATTTTTTTTAAAGAGGAAGCAGCCTCTCATGAAGGTAGAGAAATTAAATAAATGATCTGACCTTTGTTTTTTCCCAAAGGTCACATAACCAAAATTTGTTTTACATCTCCAAACATATTCCTTTTGCTATTCTTTTTCTAAATTGGATTGTGCACCACTGATTACCTTCATAACTTGTGGATTTTTCTCAAACTTCTTCCCACGGCAGGTTTGCAAACTTATGGCTGGCCTATAAGGATGTAAAAAAAAAAATCTCCTCTAGTAAAAAGCCAGCTTACTCTTAAATTAATTTCCCTATCACACAGCTAGTATAGTAGAACACCCTGTATTCTCATCACCTATTCTTACCACTTTCTTTCATGCAGTTGCTGTAAGAGCATCAATAAATCTGTCTCTTGCATCTGCCCACTGTCTCCATGTTACAACCTGATGTCGTAACTACACACGAATTACACCAGTATCTCATTCAAGGATGCTCTGTTTCTTCTTTAATTTGCAAAGGCAACCGAAGAGTCCCTTGGCACCTGTGTGCAGGAGCTGGTGGGCCAGAGAGAGGGGGCAAAGAGATCTTCCCAAAGACACTAATTTCACAGAGGATGCCCTGCAGTGCTCCAGCACCTTGCAGTGCTGCCGCCACAGCCTGTGTCAGCAGCTGAACCAAAAAACCACCCAGGCACCAGTCACCCTCGCTGCGCCTGCACCCAGCAGCCCCATCACACAGCTCACGCTGAGCCTGGGCATCTCAACGCCTTCTTGCTAAAACAAGCACGCTGCAAGGACCTACCGCAGTCTCAGGGGCTGGGCACGCTGGTGTCTGTGCATTAAGGACACATTAACAAGAGCTTGCTTTGACAAGTGTCCTGCTTTCAGCCACAGGACAACAGCAGGACAACAAGTCTCTCTCCTTTGGAAAGGTTCATGCCATCTCTTTGAGGCTGGCAATGCTCAACACAACTGTGTATTTGCCACCCAGCCAACCTAAGTGCCCAGAGAAAAAGTTGTAACACTGTATATTCAACAAGTTTTTCCACTTTCATGATGCCCTAGAGCAAATGGCAGTTTTCCTAATGTTTACTGCTTGCAGTTTTGGTTTGTTTTTTTTTTTTTTTTCCTTTAACTGTAGCCTGCTTTGAGATTCATGAGTGCACGCACACTATAAATGCAGATCAGAGAGTTTCACAATTACTCTGAGCCTGGACCGAGATTTCACTCCAGCATGTTTTCCAAAAGGCAGCCTGTCTTGGAATCCAAATCGCCAAAGTTTAGTTTACTCATATTTTTGGGACCTACGCCAGTGATTCCCCTCCTGCCCCACTGCAAGGATTTTTTCTACTTTTTTAACTTCTCTGTCTCACTGGGACTCCGGCCCACTGAAAACAAAAATATTTTAGAGACCTTGCACCAACAATGACGGACAGGCGTGTGCCCCTGTGTTCGCCTGCCTCCTGGCCACGGTACCGCTGCATGGAGCCAGCGGGTACCTGCGCTGATGGCCAGCGGGGATGGTCTTAGGCATGACCTCTGCTTTGGGGCTCCAGGCTGCTGTCTCCACATGGTCAGCACAGTGCAGGAGTGCACCAGCTCACATGGAAATTTCCAGCACAGCCCTTCATTTTGCTCCCGCTTGCTAGCCTGAACCACCGAGGCGACTGCATGTGCAGAGAGGGAGGAGTGGCAGAGAAAGGTCTCTGACGAAAAAATGTTCAAGTCCTCTGTCTTTTACCAAGAAGGCACAAAGTCCGTGTTCAAAGTGCCTTTCAGCTCAGCAGTTTCAGCCCTACTGGCGGTGCAGCATCCGGTCGGTGCTGAGCCCTTCTGCGTCGGCAGAGCCCAGTGTGCTGCCCCAGCGCCCTGACCCGCAGTCCCAGCAGAGCTCCTGCAACCCTCACTCAAGCAGAGGCTAACAAACATGACAGGCTGGGCGAAGCCACAACACCATCAGTTTTGTGATTCACTGCAAATTATTTGTTTCCAGCCTACGGTTTATGTTTTAGTCCCTCTATCTACCTAGCATATCAGCAAAAAGAACGAGCATCGCCCTTAGGTGTTAGCAATGTCTGGTGACTTGTTCAAAGATGTATCAAACCTGCAGATGCAGAAGTTTGGTTTCTTGGGGATTGAATTCTTACAAATTCAGCACAGGAAGGACATGGACCTGTTAGAGTGAGTCCAGAGGAGGCCACAAGGATGGTCAGAGGGCTGGAGCACCTCCTGTACACAGGCTGAGAGAGTTGGGGGTGTTCAGCCTGGAGAAGAGAAGGCTCCGGGGAGACCTTAGAGCAGCTTCCAGTGCTGAAAGGGGGCTGCAGGAGAGATGGGGAGGGACTCTTGATCAGGGAGTGCAGTGATAGGACAAGGGGTGGAACTTTGAAGCTGAAAGAGGGTAGATTTAGATTAGATATATGGAAGATATTTTTTCCTGTGAGGGTGATGAGGCAGTGGCCCAGGTTGCCCAGAGAAGCTGTGGATGCCCCATCCCTGGAGGGGTTCAAGGCCAGGCTGGATGAGGCTTTGAGCAACCTGGGCTCGTGGGAGGTGTCCCTGCCCATGGCAGGGGGTTGGAACTAGATGATCTCTAAGGTCCCTTCCAACCCAAACCATTCTATGATTCTAAACACAGCTTTGAGCTTCTCATCCACATTTCTGAAAAACGCTGGATCCATGCTATAGCCACCACTCCACCCATCCTGCCCCACCCCTGGCAACTTTTGCCCTAAATAAAACAAGGGTGTTACGTGGCTACAACCTTCCCTAGACTGCAGTTACAGCAGTAATAGTCCTTATTACTTACATCAGCTTGTGCTTTTTTCTTCTTCTGCTTGTGTATTTAATTATTGTGCTGATATACACCAGACTCCCTATTGCACTGTAACACATTTTATTCATGTCTCAGAAATGCTCTTGTTTGCTTGGATGGTGGGAAGACTAAATCCCACTTCTTCCTACTCATTCCTGATAAATAATACCAATAGTACTGATAAAAACCAAATAATACTAATGATACCACTACCAGTAACATGCTATATAATCCTGTTAAATAATAATTAAACAGGTAAGTACACAAGAATGTGGCCGCATGTAACTGAAACTTAACCCAACAGCACTGCTACATTTGCACTCCCAGAAAGACTGCAAACTTCAAGTAAAACCATATTCAAATGATTTGGCTAAATTTGGTGCTCACAGCCTGTGCTAGGCTGACACCCTTCTGAGAAGGCTCAAGAAAATGAATTGGTTCAATCAGACCTCCTAAAACCTACAGATGACAGGAGGTATTAACAAGCAAGAGCTGGGGAGCTCCTTGGGACCAAGAAAAAGCTGCTAATGATGGGACTGTCTGAATTCAGTGGCTGCAGCTATTCAACAAAGCAATGGAGAAATGTTCTCAAGCAGCTGCTTCTCTTTCTGAGCTACACTGAAGCATTTTAAACCATGGAGTGGTCTAAACCACTGGGGTGGCATATTAAGCAGCCTTCTGGCCGTACGTCCTGCAGCCAAAATGAAAATGTAAAAGTCTTGGTATGGAACTGAATCATCCTGCAGCTAATGTAACTGGAAAGTGACAGAATACAGGCTTGGTGTCCTGAGAGATGCTGGCATGGCTTATTCTTGTAGGTTAGGCCAGTTTGGACAGTATGAACAGTCCTGGAAAGCTCTCCGCATCTGGGGCTCGCCGGACCCAACAGGACCAGAGTCCTTCACATGAGGAGGGCTCTTTCACTGTCCTGTTGGGTACCCAGAAAAACTCATGAGCTGTCCAAACAGCTTCTCTGGGGGCAGAGTTTTAGACCAAGAGCTATAGTTCTTTCCTCAGGCAAGTCAAAACTCTGCATGGGAGGTTTCCGTGACCTTGCGAGCTCAGTCTCCTGCAAGGGCAGCTCATCCAGCACTGCTCAGATGCTCCAACCCCCATTGCCTCTGAGCGTGTCTGGAGAAAACATCTCTGCTTCCCCCAAATTAAACATTTTACAAAGAGGTAAACTGGGCTGGGGAAATATTTGGCTCTGATGGGTCTGAGGAAGATGATGGCAGACAGGTAGTGCGAAGGCAGGGAAATGAAAGTCCCCACAGCCACCTGCCAGCGAGGGCCACCCGCCGCCACTGCTGGGGGTCCCTGGGCGGCGAGTGAGCATCGTGTGAAATAAATCCATACCTGCTGCTGAAGTTTATAAACTATCATTTTCATGGTGCACTCAGGGACAGAATACAGGGCTCTGCCATCCTTCCTGAAGCTGTCAGGACTGGACTAAAAAAAAGGAGGAAAAATATGGGAACAAAAATCTGAAGGAAACTAAATTCTAGTCACGGCTGTGAGTCAGGTCAACCAGCTAGAGGAAAGGCAGGTCCTTTTCTTTTCTTTCTTTCTCTCCTTCAATGCCAGACTTGTTTGACGAGACTCTCCTTGGTGAATTTTCTTTCATAATTAACAAATGAAAAGGAAACATGCTTCTCTGCATTTAAAAAAATACCGCAGCTGCCTTATGCAAGCCAGGTCCATTTTTAAGACTGGGGAAAGGCTTTGCTGCCTCTGCTTAAATACAGTCTTACTTTTCATCCTAGTTTAATTTGGAAGGAAGAGGGGGAACGAGCGAGTGTCTTAAATGATTGAGGATTGCTGCTTTCATATTAAATGACAAACACTAACAAAATAACAGCGAGAAACAGTCTCTAGCACACAGGCTGGGGCAAATCTATTACAACAAACACAGCAGGTGGCTGATCTCACAAGGTCTGAAAGACTACCTGGATCCTCAGCATGTGCTAACCACATATGCTTTAAACTTAACCAAAAGAAAGACCTCTTGACGCCTTCTACAGGCTCGCACAACTCTTCCCTGCTACATGTCTATTAAAAAAACCTGGCAGGTTGAGTTTGCTCTCCCACAAGGGGGAAGGTGAGGAAGGTGTATCATCTCTCCACTTTTCTTGGCGCCAGAACAAACCCACAGATGCCAGCCACCACCACACGTAGGCAGGAAGACAACTCCCAACCATTAGGACATCCAGACTCTGGGAGACTCTGCTTTCCAAGTGCAAAAAGGTTTACCTGCTTCAAAGATGGGGCTTGGCAAGTTTGGGGAAAAAAAACATTAAAGACCAGGTGAGGGACTGCATGACCCAGCAGGCCCCTTACAAAATGAAACTGGGCTCGCACTTGGGCACTCCTGCCTGCACCCCACTGCTTCCAGGATGACTGCACTGAAAATGGTCACTGGGACCACAGATCCAGGGGAGGAAGGGCTCCATGGTGCTTGGTACGGCTGGGTGCGACGCATGGAGGGGGCAGAGAAGTCTCACAGAGTAGAGCAAGCATGCAAACCTTTCATTTGCAAAAGCTGCTCCCTTGCTTTCTGGCACTTGCAGTGCCAACGCAAACCTCCCCAGGCTGCAAGGCTGGGACTTGTTGAGCAAGATGTACATGGTGAAACTCCACCTGAGACTCCTGCGCAGCATGACAAGGTAGAAACAGCAATATACAGCCGTCCTCTGAGCAGGCACCTTCCTACAAACTGCATCCTGAGGAGAGGTGCAGAGTTATCAGCACGGAAGAGACATTCAGAGAAGGAAAGAAGGAAAAGAAAAGTAAGTTTGCAAGCATTAAGGGACAGAGAGATTTAAGTCTGCCCTTGCACAGCCATATAGTACCTGTCAACCCAGCCCTGTCATTATACCCTCTTCTGCATCCCTTCTGCATCCCTGCAGCCCCAGTGGCAAAGGCTGGTGTCTGTCCCTGGGGCCCCTGAAGACCAGGCTCTCTAACCCACTCTGGCACAATGCCCAGGAGCTGGGAGGAGGCTGGGGACACGTATCATTACTCTGGACCCCCGGACAGGCTGGAGTGACTGCAGCTGCTATGGCAGCGGTGGCAGCAGGGTCTCAAAGTTCGGTACAAAGCCTGCCTCCGGCACAGTGCCCTGTAGACCCAGGGGGTTGGGCAGCACAGATAAATGCTGGTAGCTCAACGCAGAACAAATAAAATAAAATTAACATTCCCTTGGGGCTGACTCAGCAGAAATGTAATCTTTTTACTGGCCTTTGCTTCCCTTCCCCAACACTCTGGTCCCCCTGGGCACTGCAGTTCACCCCAGCCCAGGCTCCTGCACCGCCCCAAGCCAAGCCCAGCTCTGCTCGGTGCTCAGCATCCCTGCAGCTACACAGAGGGTTTAAGGGTTCCAGTTTGTAAGGCAACTCAGAGTGAAATGTTGAAACACCTCACTTGGAAAACCTCACAAAAACTGACGTACTCATGCACGGATTCCTCTTCTTTCTTTTCATTTATTTTGCTGAAATGCTTTGCTGCATCAGTGCCTTGATTTGGCTGACAACAATGTACTTCTGGGAACTAAACAGCAAACTATTTGCAAGCCCACTTCTCATACATGTGTCACTTGCAGTAAGAGCACATTTTTGTTTGGCTTGGCTTGGATCAGTGGCATTCATTATGCATCACCAGAGAAGAAAGTAAAGATTTCAGCGTTTGGTCCTACGCTGTGTGTGCAAAAAGGAGAGAGAAAGGGAGCCTGGCTCTTAGAGATAACGGTATTTAGCTGAGCTGTAAGTCTTGGCAACTAAAAGTTTCTACCAGCTGATGCTGCTAAGTCTTTGGTAGTCTCGAGCCCCTTCCCAAGGGACCTCCTAAAGGACAGCCCTGAACCGATGGCACTTGGCAACCTCAGCCACCGCTGCAGCCAAAAGGCTGAAGGGGAATTAACTGAGTCACGCTCCCTCTCCAGCTCAGGTCAGCCCAGGTCACGGCTGAGGTGGTGCGGAAAGACCTGCACTGATCAACCCGTGCATGCAAGGGAAGGAGGCGACAAGGCTGCCAAGCCCCTGTTTGCTCCCAGTTGCAAACTCACACACAGAAGCAGCACGTGCAGTGCTTTGCCACGTAATCGTCTATCTGTGACCAAACATGTATCAAGAAAAAAACAGTAGCATAGGTCATTGCAACTTGGTGGGCAGGGAGCGCAGGGAACAGCCCTTGCTTAGGGCACAAGCCAGGCAGAAAGCATCTATTTCTACAGCTGGGAAACACAGCTCAGCAACTCCAAGCCAAACATAAACGCTGCAGGCAAAGCTGCTCCACTGCCTGTCAAATAACAAATATATTTGTATCCTGTCCTCTTTATCTGTACAGGCCCAGTGGGAAACAACAGAGCGAGGAGGCCAAACACTGCCAAAATATGTGGTGAAACTGCACAGAAGCTAGGAGAGATTGCACCTCTGCCTTACAGCCAGAGCTCAGGGGAATGAATGGAAAATTCCCCACAGTTTCAGAGCACCTTGAACAGTTGCGTATTAGCTGGTGGATATTGTTTTTGTCATTTGCCATCCCTAACTCAGACAGCAAAACTCGACAGCTTTAACAATCTCGTTTCATTTCTTACTCCCCCAAGTCACTCATCCAGTACTTCTTGATTAAGCAACCTTTCTTAGGGGGCAGATCAGCTTTCAGCGATCTCTCCTTCTATGTGACGTCTTCACGGCAGAGCTGCACTGAACATCTGTTCTACTTCCCTGGGGTTCCTCGCGGTACCTCTGAAGTGGTCAGTCCTGTGCTTTGCTGACTTGGTTGGCACGACTGCCACTCCCTATATGTGTGTGTTGACTGTATCTAGATTGCTTACTGAGTGAAAAAGAAACATTTGAAAAAGCTGTTCCTCATCTGAAAAATTCACACAGCCCAGCTTCTAAGAGTGAGTTAAGCAAAGGTATCTGAAGAGGGGAGCTACACATCTGACCACGGTCCTGCTTTGGCCAACCACAAGTCAATTCAAGCCATTTACAACCTCTGCATTCTTACAACAGTCACTAGGAGGGAGCAAGAAGGGATACCACTGCAGGCTTGCCTTCCCACTGCCTGGAGATCATGCTGGTGTGACTCCCACTCGCTGCATGTGGGTGGTGTCACCCGTGGTCCCACTATGGCTTAGCTTCCTCTTGAGACAAGCCGGGAAGACCCGAGGCTGTTAAGGAACATCCCACACGAAGTCAGAGCAATGTGCTCTCTACTAAAGAAAAATCCCAATTTGTCTCTTTCTATTAATTTTTGGCCCGTCCAACGCAGTTGAGCTCATTACAGTTCATTACATTAGCATTCGTGGCAGTATTGCAAGGTTGTATTTGCACTGGTGCCAGGCTGCCCGCGATGTGGATCTGCATTAAGTAACTCCCTCATTATAGTTACTCTAGTGCAGATTTCTCTTGCAACAAGACTCTAGAGTACGTCTGAGTAACAGGAATAAAACCAGAACTTACTAGGAGCAAAATAACTGAGCTTCATCTTTGGCTTACAGCAACTGCTCACTGGGTAGAGTGTGTATGCTACACATCTAAGTACTGCCTCATTAACTTCATTCTATGTCACTTGAAGTATCTCAGTTTAGATGCTCAGATGCAAAACAACTATATAATGATATTTTCAATGTTTGCCTTGTTTTCTGTAAACTTTAGAGACGCTGTCTCCTGCAATGTTCCTGTAACACAACTGTGTTTGCTAGAGCCTGTCAACACAAAAATAAGAGACAGCAAAGCCAAGAGGGAAAACTATCTTTTTACCTAACTTTTCGTACCTGTGCAGAATGACACAGCATTACGAGACACACAAAGACTTGTTAGTAGGGATAGATTCACAGTCATAACTAGCAGTTACTTTTGCTGTATACTCATACACACGCACTGCACACTCACATACAATACTTTTCCTATCAGCTGCCCACATTCCCGTCTTTGCCTTTGAGTCCCTTCTGTGGGGGAATGCTGCCCAACGGCAAGAATTAGCAGAAACTGATTTATGACTTCTTCACCTTTCTCTCTCTCTTTCTCCACTCACTCACCCCAGGAACATGACAAACATTATCTTAGACTGCAGAGCAAATGATTTCTCATAGGGTCTAGGATTATAAATACAGTGTTCTCAGATGATCCTTAGCAAAGAACTCTCTCTTTGGGGTCAATCCAGCCAACTCTCCATCTGTGACTGTAGAGGAACAAGCTTAATGGTTTGGAAACCTTTGAGACTTGTCTACAACCCACTTTTAGCCTAGACCTATTCCTGGCTCAAGCATGGAGCTGCTCCCCCATCTACCCGCCCACAAGTAGAGAACAGGTTGTTCACTGGCCCTACCTACTAAACACCTCTTGGACCATAGATGACCACATGATGAGAACAACTTTGTTGTTCTTAAAGGCAGCAGATACCTCCAGGTGTGTGCCTCCACAGTGCCTTGGAGCACAGGCAGGTTCAGGAAGCCATGGGCAAGGAGGGATGACAGCAAGGCAGCAGTGGGACCAGACCTGACATGCCAGACTCGGTATGGGAGTGATGTGGTGGACAAACTCACACACTCTCAGCTGTAGTCATTGCAGTGTTGGGCTGGCAGAATCATGCTCAGGAAACTAGAGTGGCTCCATCACAAACATTCCTGGGATCCTGAGCAAATAAAATCTGACCATGTTCTTAGTCATAATCAGGTGCCAAATTCCCATGGAAATCACTTGAATAGATACCTTGCAGGCTCTGGCCAGACATCCTCTGTATACCCATGTCTCATTTCTACCTATCCAAACTAGTCTTAATACTCAGTTGAGTTTGATTTTATCCAAGTCAATGACAACCCTCCTGTCCCCCAACCTTTTTCATCTTGCAGACTTTTCAGTGTCTGGGGGAGGAAATAAGGCACAAGGTATCACCCAAGACCCTTCCTCTGCTCAAACACACTTCTGATTATTCATTTCATTAACTGATTGCATTAGGGAACTGCAGCATCAAGCATATCACATTTAGGACACATCTGCATTCTCCTTTTTAATACCTCTTCATGATTTGCAATGGATTTCTCTCATTTAGAGGCAGAATAACATTTCCTAATGCAGACTGAATTTATTCAGAAGCACAGAAGTCACTTGCCTTTACTACTGGCAGATGCACTTCCATGTAATTAGTTTCATGACTATTAATGAAATAACTCATTTGAACTTTTGCCACTAAAATGTTAATGAGTAAGACTGGGTAGTGGTTTGGTAATAGGATATAGATCCTTTTACGCTTTGTTAGTTCAGATCTGGCCCATGTCCACCATGACCAAAGGTCATTACCTGAAGACTACTTGATAATCTGCACGAGATGAGTTGGTAGCATTAAGCCCATGCTTAGCAAGAAACAGCCTTACAATGTGCTCTCAGCAGAAAAGCAAAGCAGAGAAAGGTCACTGCAGTGTACTGCTTTTACATGGCTGCGGTCAGAAAATTTCAGTTGTTAGGACGGTTCACCCAGCACCTTTCACCAGCAATGAATTCAACCATGGTAGTAGAGAAATAATTTGAGCGGAAAAATCTTGTGGATTTTTTGTGTGAGATACAATTAGCCTCTCTGACTCACTGCCACAGATTGTTTGCTTTTAGCACACTTGTAAAGAGAACTGGAAAAATAAACAAATACTAAACCCCATAAAAGATCACCCTTGGTGTTTCTAAGCTTTAGTCAGTCACTCATCAGGTTCAGAAAAGCATTCCAGAGGTGAGCCTTGTTATTCCTGGTGTATTGTTCACTATCACCACTCCAATAAGTGCTTAACAAAAGGTTACCCACGACCTTCAATATTGGCCAGCACATACTGCATCCTCTTTTAAAAGATTATGCTCTTCTGTTTGGGTAGTGATATAATTCAGCCCATACATAAGCACATACCAAAATTAATAAATTCACCCTGACAGCACACCAGTGCAAGCCTTAAGAATGATTGCTACCTCTTCACAGACAGTAAAATGTGGCAGGCAACTAAATTATTTGCTCAAGGACTTAGAGGAACTGGGACTGATTAAGCTTTCATGGGGAACTTTAAGAAGAGTAGGCACAACATAATTACTCAAACAAAAATTCTAATGCTGCACTCAAGCTGGCAAACCTTCTCTTACGACTGCACGTGGGCTCGACTGAGGCCATCACGAACAGGATGGTATCTCCAGCACCACATCCCTTCGTATCACCACCTAACGCCTGCCCTTACATTGAGCCACAACACAGCCACGTAATGAAACCTGAACAGGACCCCTCCTTAACGGCTTCAAAAATCAGTTTTTGAAATAGGCAAATATAGGCAATAAATGCAATATGTGCAATGAATGCAATCCCCTAGCTTACCTTAGTTCTCCCCTTCTTTAGTCTCCTAAGGATATTGTTTTATTTGGACTAGATTATCCTCTGCAAGAGATCACCAGCAAGAGATCTCACAAACCCTCGCCATTCTTCTTGGCCATGGAAAATGAAATTAAAACTGCTGAGTGGCACCCAGACCTGTGGGGATTTGAGACTATGATGGAAGCACTCTTGCAAATGTAGTTACGGGCTATGGTCCTCAAATATCCATGGGTGCAGATGTAGGATAAACGAAATGCTTGTAGGGAGTTGGTATTCCATGAGCTTTTTAAAATAATGATCAAGACTTAAGTTCCAGTTTTGTGCTCGTTTTTTCAAAAGTCATATCATATAAGATAGCAATTCTAGATTATTCTTTAAAAAAAAAAAGTTGCAGCTTGGATAAAAATCAGTCACTCATCTAACTGGGCAGCTCTCATATATTTATATACACATACATGCACACAGACATACATATATATGACTGGGCTTGCATCAGCAATTGACAATACACGAAACAGCCAAGAAGAATTTATTGAGCAGTGCTGTCTTAGTTTTCACCGTGGACAGTGACTTTACATGCCTGCATTTTTCAGATGCCAAAATCCAGTTTTCAGAGTGGAGCTGCTCGGTACCTTTTGCAAACCAGACTCTCACAAGGTGTTTCTGAACAGGAACCTACTGGGGAGCTATTATAACCACTGGTCACACTGGAAACCTTGAGAGAGCAGTAGATACCCGACATTAAGCATCTCACCCCATGCACATTTCAAAGGGAAACTTTCACGTTACATCCTGTAGCTGTAACTCCACAGTTACTGGCCCACTCCAAAGCAGTCTTTTTCCTCCATTTCCAGCCTCCACACAAACACACACAGCAGAATAACAAATGTTGTACATCAGATCCAAACAATTCATTAATTAGTTAAAAACCCTCCAAACCCCACATCAACATAAGCAAACGTTATGTGTGCACCCTTCAGTGACAACGTGCCTGCTCTGTGCTTCCACTTGCCCATCTCCAGCTGGGATACGGAGTCACCCCTGCGCTCCCCAAATAAACCGCTGATTGCACCCAGTCTGGGAGAGCATCTTGGTAAAACCCCCCATGATGAAAAAGGCTCAAACCAAAAAACCTTTCCCTAACTCCTGCGCCCTGCTGACCGGCTAGTACTTTTATCTAGGAAGCCACACTGCCCGTCAGCATCGTCATGTTAAGTACAATTGCATCCAAATTATTTGTTTATTGACTTTAATACTGAATCCAAACACACTGGATGGCAGTTTCTGAAACATACTGCTGTTCCAAGGCAAAGGTGACAGAAGGATTATCTCGATGCAACAGAACCGAATCTGTCTGAATTCAGAGACCCGACAGGACAGAATCGCACTTTTAATAGCACTGCTTGAATACTATGCTTTGATTCTCTAGAAATGGGGCATTTTATTCTGTATTTATATTTTTCTTCAAACAGCAAGGTACGGCACTGTTTTCCTATTGACAGATCTTTTTACTGTTTGCAGAGAATTTTTTTTTTTTTTTTTTTTTTAGTATTTGTGATTCTTCTGAAGTGGGATCTTTTGCACTTCACAGTGACGTTCCTGAAATAACTTTGAAGAAGAAATAATGAGCCTCCCCTGACTTTACAGGTTCTCTAATACAACGTAAGCAGCTTTACAAGGCTTAGCTAGTCTCTGCTGACCTAACTGCATATTTTGCTCCTACAATAAACTAAAATAAGCAGCCTGCTTCCACAACAATTGACTAATTAACATACTGACTGTGTTAGTTTCTTACTAAAAAAAAAATCCTAGTCTTTCAAAAATCAGACATATCAAATAACAGTGATGAGATTACTAGAAAGAGAGATAGTGAGACACAGACATCATCTCAATAAGCAAATCAATGTTGTGCTAAAGGTTGTTGTGTGGGGTTTTTTTTAATTTCCAGCAATTTAGGGTTTTGTTTTTTCTTCCTTTTGCCTCTGATTAATTTTCTCAAGCGCAGCCACTGTGTTCAAATCCCTGCTGGCTGCTGTGTTTGACCACTCGCCAATCAGCAGGATGGTGTTGATATGGGATCTGTCTGCTACTGAGTCACCGCATCCCTGCAGAGAGCATGAGGTCACTTGCTGCTGCATCAGAGCACCAGCGGGGACGGCCGGGGGTGAGCCGGAGTCTGGTGACGTCTTTTACATCAGAGCCAGGCTCCTCTCCTCTGCCTGCCATAAACTTTCTTTGCTCCAGAAGAGGCCAATGATGGGCTTTTTTTAACAGACATATAAGATCACAGGATTTACTGTCTGGACCATCTATGTCTCTTGCACTGTGTGAAAGGAATACATAACACTGTACATACACACTGTATATATCCTGATATTGGGAAGTACTGGGAGGAGAGGGCATTTAATTGGAAAAGTAACTCCAAAACCATTTTCACAGACTCAGCTCATCACTCCTGTGATGGCAGATGGCATTCAGACACAATGCCCCCAGTCTACTTCTTTTGTGTTTGCCCACAAAGGAATCAGCAAAGATGCCGTTAAATTGCCATCATTGAACTTCAGGACTGGTGCCTTATGGAAAAGAAACTAGGCAGTGCTCAATTCAGTTCAAGCTATGAGGCAGAAAATTGCATGCTGATGCCAACTTACTTCACATGGCTTCTTTTCAAGGATTTAGTTCTATCATACCTGAAAATTTGCTTTATGAAGCCCCAATGGCAGATCTGAGCAGGATTTGATCAAAAACATGCCATCATTTGGCTTTACCCACTGCAAACATTTTTTGCTCTCAGAAAAAAAAAACAAAAAAAACCAAAACTATTTGTTATCCATAACTAGAGTATTTGTCAATTCCTCATTTTCAGAGCTTCACCTTCTGGCTGATTAATTTGGGCAAAGGTACAAGTAAAAGTACATGGCAATCGAATGGGAAATGCAGAGCAGTGTTATCCATAAGTATTGCTACATCCGTAACATGTAAGAAAACTACATAGGCAATAGATTAAACACACGCTTAAACTGATCCCGTGAATGACAGTGAGCAAGAGCAGAGAGATGCAGCTTGTCACCAGCAGCTGTTCATGTGGCAATGAGCCTTATCTCTCAGAGATGCCACCACCGACACTGATAACGCGTGAAACGTTACAATTAAAAACCGTATATGGCAGTTAGATTAATATGATATTTTTTTACCTTGTTTCACTCAAGAAATTCCAGGAACTCAACATTAAAGGCTTTTAGGTAGGGACTTGTAAGAATACATACATGCTATCTCACCATCTCAAGAAGAACAGACAGGAAACACTTCTGAAAAGGGCAAAACCTTCCAAGCTGCCAAAACATTTTACAGTGCTCTCATTATGTGCTTTCCATGTGTTTACTGAACTGATCAGTGTGTGTTTGTGTTAGAGCGATCAGGACAACACTTGGGGTTAAAAAGATGATGAAAAGCTGTGATTTCTTCCTTCCTGTCTATAAAAATCAAATACCAAAGCACCCACTGGCTGAGCAGCACAAGACAAACTGAAAAACGGTGAAGCTACCCACAAATGTTTGACTGGAGGTCATTCTCAGCCCTTGGGAAGAAATATCAAAGAACACAAACTTAGGATGGCTACAACTAAAAGCATAGCCTAAAACCTTAACGACTGTCTCAGCAGAAGTCAGCATGAAGGTGCAGAAGGGCTCCAAACAACCTGCAGCTCAGCACCTGCTTAGCACATCTTCTACGTATCCCTCTGGGGGTAAGACGGCTGAAAAATCAAAGGAAATGCTGTGCAAACAACTCACTATGCAATTTCGAGGTGAAATTTTAATTGCACAAAAATAAAGGCCTTTGGCTTTATCGTTACAAAACCAACTTTATCTTTGTCCTCTTGCATGTTTGAATTGCTCTCGATTGTGCAAGTGAACACATCACCGCGTTGCGCAAGTTCCAGAAGGTGACATTTATTCAGGAAATATATGTAAGAAACTGAACTTCTAAAATATTAGATGCATAAATGTAATTGTTTGCTTTCCTGTAACTATCCTAGTCTGTAATTTAAATACCATCCCTACAATACAACCATGTAAAAAGATAATTCTGCACTAGACACATAGATTCGAAAGGCGTCCTTTTCTGTAGCTTTCCTTATTCTGTGGATATATTACCAGTACAATCTCATATTTCATGTTGGATGATCATAAAAGGCTTTTTAATGAAAATTTATGGGGCAGAAGCAAAGTGGCACTTCACACAGAAACTTACAAGCCCAACTGCAATATCTTCATGTACGTATCTCAACAATACTGAGAAGAATCACCTTGCCAAAGAGTGTACGTATCACCAGCCAAACAGAAAAAAAAAATATTTTGAGTTAGAACATGGTATTTATTTGTTCTTTCCCTTTCTGTGGCTTACAAAGCATTTTTGGGCAGTAATCTCCCTACTGTCTTATTTCATTGTTTCTCCATAAAAACTGCCTTTCAGAAGTTCACACAGATGGATCCATACATACATACGTCACAGCTACATATGCTGAATCATCCCAATGAATAATTCAGCAAGTACTACAAAAACCTATGGTTTTTAATTGCAGACTTAGAGGGGGACTTAGAGAACCATTGCGTGTGTCTTACTGTGAAATAGCACTACACAGTTCTGGAAGGATCGTTGTCCTCTGGGGGAACTGCAGAAGCGTTCTGGCTCATGTACGCGCAGTCACATTCCTCTATCGGATGCCTCAGAGCTGATGCATCTCTGAGGCCAAATTAAAGTACGATACAATCCTGAGATCTTCACCAGTGATTAAAACTTACCAATGGCATCTAGAGTAGTGTTTGAGAGCATTTAAACCTGCCTCTGCTCTGGCTTCCTCTGAGTCAAGAAAATGGACGTACCAAGCAGTTGCCAAAAGAAAGCCGAGACCGATGTTCACCTGCTGCTCTGCTTTGGTTAGTGCTATGAATTATGCACAAATTCCTCAAACTTTCAAGGGTTTATGGATATCTTGATGTCCTAGTTTCATTTCTCTGGCACTTATTAAACTTTCAAAGGCTTTGCCTGCCTCAGGTGGTCTTTTCTTCTTCTGATTTGGAGCCACATCATTACTATGGTGACACGGCAACAAACAGGGAGCCCCGAGGCAAGCGGAGCAGGTCACCCCGCAGAGCTCCCAGATTATACATGATGTTTATTTGTGCAACACACACAACATCCTGTGTGACCAAAGGGTTCCCCAACCCCGCAGCCAGCACAAGCCGTAATCACGCCGATCCTTCTCTGGGAATTCCTACAAGGAGGACGGTGCCAAGCCTGCGCCGTCCCACCTCCCTCCCGCGGCTGGCAAGATGGGCACAATCTCTCCGCACCTCCTCTTGTGTAACCGAGGACTGAATTCAGCCTCAGTATTTTTAGATAGCAAACGGCGCTGAAATACCCTTCCATTATGTGAGGCGGGTTGCCTGAATCGGCTCCAAGCAGGTGTGCGTGGGGGCATCACATAAAGTCAATCAACACGCCTCAAACAACCAAGGGTGCAATTAAGGGGAAAATTCCCAAATGGCTCAGCCCACAGTTTTGCACAGGAAATGCAATAGAAATAGAGCACCGCATTTCTTCCCTAATTGTTTCCTGTTTACATGAAACCCAGCACTGAGGGACCCTATAAAGGCAAACACTGTAATTGCTAAGGGCTGTCCAGGTTAATCAGGTCTGCAAAGAGAGGTTCCAACTATGCCTCAAAGGCTGTCCTCCTCTTTGACATTCTCTCTGTCCTGGACTCACAGAAAGAGGTTTCAACATAAAAGGCCCTCTTCTACTCACCATCAAGCACATTTAGGTTTACCCATCTCTACACTTGGGAGCCATGAGTGATCCAAAAAGATTAGACAGAATAAAGCCAATTCCTCCTGGCCTTGCAGGAAATGGCAGCTTGAAGACCCTTGTAAAGAAACTAATTTTCAAAGCCTTTGAGACATTGACCAGGAGGTTTTGGTGATTTTTTTTCCTGGACTCCTTCTCCAGTCTTCCTACTTATTTCCTAGCTATTTTAACTGCCTGAACTATACTGAATTGAACACAGAATTACACTATCATCCTAACAACAATTAAAAAGTACAGAGCCAGAAGATGCATTATGATCTTCTAAAATGAACTGGGATTAACCCTAAAAACATCACAAACTTGTAAGTTTTCTCCCCCAAAATAGACACTGAAGTGCAGAGGAGAACCGCTGGATTTCTGCACAGTTCTGCAAGCATGGGACTGGGGAAAGAGCACCCAGCGTCTAGATGAGTTTGCAGATGGGGTTGTCCATCATTCTTCTACTGATAGGTAGTAAAGAACAGCGTTATTGTAATTCTCTACTGGGTACTCCAGTCTGGTCACACCAACCTGTGCACATTACTGTATCGTCTGTTGTTACTGAGGAATAGCTTATGTAAAAGCTAAGATATTATTTTATCAGTTTCTGAAAGGTTAACATTTAAATACAGAGCAAAAAAAAAATAGAGAAGAAAGCCTTGGTGCATCAAGTAAAATGATTATTTTATAACTGAACAGTAATTGTATTAAGAGGTTAGCAGTTAGCAGAGAAAGTATGACTCTGCCCACAGAATAACCTAAAGACAATGGTGATCTTTCTTTGGAGAGTTTTTTCCACATCTCATTAAAACCTGAAACGGTCGTGTGCTTTTTGCTTCTGGAAGTCTACTTTATGCTTCACTTCCTACTTATTTAACTTGAAACTTGGTCCTGACTTATGAATATACCCACAGAAAAGCATTAAAGTGAAATGCTGAAAACTCTGCTACTGTATTCCAGCCCACATTGCTACAATGGCACAGGTTTAAGAATTGGTTTAGGTCTCCCAAATTAACCTCTTATCAGACTTGGGATGGTTACCAAAGTGACACCAAAAATGTACTGTCCTAACCTATTGCTGGAGAAGTTACAGAATAAAAATATATAGAAAAGAACAGTAACAGTGGTTCTGTCACATTTCACTTGGAAAAAGTAATGCTGAAAGGTTTGAAACCTCCTCTGAATTCAGTGAAATGAATTTATCTGAACTTTAAAATGTAGAGCAGGTTGGGATTTCAGATCTAGTTCACATTCACTGTGAAAATCAAAGATTTTCAGTATTCAAAACCTCTAATATAGTGGAAAGCTGGGCCTGAACCTTTCACTTTGTGCGTGCAGATGTGCTGCATCTTCATCCAGAGGTGTACTGGAGGCAGCGAGAGGGAACCACCTTGGGCAGGACCACAGTACAGGCTGGTGTCGAATAAGAGGCAACGCTGTGAAACAGAGTACACACCATGCATAGCAAAGTGGAGACAGGGGTTTATCCCCATGTGTCAGTGGCTGTGGGTGCGGTGAGCCCCTTCAAGGCAACGTTCGTTACACTGACTTTTGAGCAGTGCCATAAAAGGGAGCCGCTGCACGGTGCTACTCAAGGACGTTTTCTGCTCAAGGATGATAAAACAATGCTTGTCATTAGTGTGACTGTAGTCTACTGGATAACACACTAACCTTTGGCAAGGAGTCCAAATACAAACATACTTACTTACCTAACTTGGGTTTCAAATAGGATTACCATTTCAATGCATTTCAGTGTCTACTGGGACAAGCCATTTCACAACACAGTCACCTCATGGCCCAACTGGACACCTCTTTCTGTACAGCCCTGGACACTTTACAGAAGTGTTTATTGCTTTTGTTTACAAGCCAAACATCAAAAGCTGTTTTAAGCTAAATAGATCATAACCTGAAAAAGGCAAAGAACAAGCCGAGAAAGTCAGACAGACAGAGCACCAACACCAGGAACCACAGACTCCAGCTTTTGTCAGATGGCTTTCATCATATACACCTTAACCACTGAATTTACCCAGCAAAAGTGCTGCAGCCCTTCATGAACTTATAAACTGCCAGGAAGAATTTAGAGGCATACTAGTTATGGTATCCTTGTAAAAGAAACAAAATTGTGTTAGTATTTGCAGAAGAACTGCACAGATCTGATGGAAAATACCCAGATCAGTGCTTCCACTTGGTGCAAAAGTATTTTGTCATAGTTGGGGAAGAGTTAATGAACAAAACCTGTCATGTGCAAGTACCTGCAATATGACTGCAATACATCTGTAAGGTATCCAGTACCTCTTTCAACTCAAGCAGATTTAAACAGAGACTGAGAGGCATTTACTCATAAATCAGTCAAACATGTAAATCCCAGGATTTGCACACATTACCTCAAGTTATTAGACGATGAAAGCTGATCCAAGGTCAGCAGGCATTTAGTGCCAACATACATTTAAGAAAACAAGAGACAGAAAAACCTGACACAATATTTAGGAAAATCACATAAGGATTATCTCTGTAGGAGAATCAAGTCTTTATATGGCTTTGAATCTCTTCTCTTTTTAAGTTAGCATTCTTTTACAGCTGTTCATGGTAAAGAAGAAAACTTGTCCTACAGCATTGGCAGAAGATTTGCCTCAGCAAAGCATGCCAGGGCTGGGTTTGCTAGCTCAAACACAATAGCAAAAACGTAGCAGTCACCGGTACAGACTTAAAATCTCCTTTTGTACATGTTTCTGACACCAACCACAAAAGGTATCCCTCCAAAGGGATGAACAGTCAATGACAAGATGCTCTCAGATTGCTTTGCTGCAGTGACACACCTGCAATTCTGAATAAACCAGGACATCATGAATAATCTTTAAAGATGAAACACCCATTCTATTTTTTAAATAAAGCAGATGTATATGTAATGTGCATTTAGTTTAAAACCTGACTTACAAGATCAAAATGCATGAATCCTGGAGTACCACCAAATCCTAGCTAGATTAATTTTTAATCACTGCAAATCAGGATAGAAACTGCCAGCTAGTAGAGGGCAGATTAAACGTTAATGTAGCCCAGGAACTTTGAAACTTAAAATTGAATTGCTGGAGAAGCACTCCTATGCCAGAAGAAAAAATGTTCAAACAACACAGAAAAAAGTGCTGGCTGATACTCATTCTGTTGTGCTGCAACCAGCAGAATGTTTCTCCGTGGGAATCTGAAGAGGGCTGGAAGCAGCCAGAGCTAGGCTTCATTTCAGTGAACAAGGTCGTATGGTCTGTTGGACAGCTTCGCAGACCTCCTTGGCTGGTACAATGTTTTATGCCTCATTTGAACCAAACCACATCTTTTTCTCTCTCTCTCCATCAGCCTTCCACTGAACGCCTCTGCCCGGCAGACACGTATATGCCTCCTTTCCAAAGTCAGCCAGCGATGCTGCGTACAACTGCAGCATCAGGCTCCCTTCTGCAGATGGTTTTACATTCTAGTCCAAATGCAGAGCTGAAGCCTACGTTGGTAAACAACAGCAGAAAGAAATTCATCCAACTATCTGGGAAATACAAGTACTCTTCCAGAGGGCTGCCAAGTCTGAAGCTTTAAAAAGTATCAACATACCATGTAGGCCAATAAGTAGCACTGGATTAAACATGAATGCTCAAGGTCTATTAAAGTCATTAAAATTAACTTAACAACTTAGGCTTAATAACCTCTAACTGCATTAAGATGTCTCAACATGCTTGTAAAATAAACAACCAGAAAATCTGGCATAACTACCTATTTCACTAATATATGGATATTTCCTGGACTCTGCCCACAGGTCAAAGCGTCAGTGGTACAAATCTCTTATCGTAAACAAAAAGCCAAGTGGCCAGCTTGGAGGGGTTACGGCACGAAGCAGTATGGCCAGTAGTTCCAGGGCGAAGCAGAGTGGTCAGGCTTAAGGTTCCCAGCCTGCAAGGGTACTCTGATAAGGCAATGGAGCCTCCTCTTCAACTCTCTGAAAGAGGGGATTTGAAAGTTGGGTGGCAAAGTCCAGCTTTCCATTTTCAACTCTGCCCTGGAGCAGCTATTCATCCCAGAAACTCGTCATGCAGCTGCGCAAGGGGATATAAAAATGTCCCCGGGAGCAGGTGCTGCAGTCTGGAGGTGGAGGAGAGTTCATCTGCTCCAGTGCCACTGCTCACGCTGTCCTGTGACAGTGCCATGCTGAAGAAAAAGGTTATTGCTCACCTTAGGTGACAGAAATGAAGAAATATTTTAGTAGAGCAGATCTCAACAGAGTACACACTACCACTTACCGATAAAGACAAGGCACATTTTTTAAAGCTCTGGTGTTATTGCCTGGTCTGGGACTGGTTTCTGTTTACTTGGGTAAAATAAATCTAAATTTATGATTTACAAATAGGTGATGCCAGATGCTCTTTGCCAGTAAATATAACAACAATTCAGAGGAAGCTGGGACAGAGAAGATGGACTAACTTAATGTAGAACAACAGCTCTGCTCATCATTTAGTCCTCCCTGTATGGGTCCATGGTGCCAGGCACTGCTCTTGAGAATCAGTAAAAATAAGAGAAGAGAGTACAAGCACACACCCTCCTGATATTGTTCGTATATATATATGGTCCAATATGTATTCAGAATCAATTATAAAGATGTAAATCCAAAAGTGGGTCCTTAGTATTGCCACTGGAATGCCTGGAGGGCTTTCCGAGCTTGGTTCAAGAAGCTGACAGTCATTTCCACTATGCAGAAACAGCTAATAGGAGAAGACACCAGAGAAGCTGCGTGTTTAATGCCCTCCAGCACTTACAAAAGTCGCAATCAAAAATGCCAAGATTTTCAAACCTAGAATTTCTGTTTGCAAATGTTAAATATCACTGATCTCACTGAACCCGGAATACTGAAACCTGCAATAAGAAATGCCATAAATACTCTTTAGCCAGAAAAAACCAATCGTGCCTAAAAAGAATCAAACAGGCAGCCCTTTCCAGGTTCAAGCTCCTTAAAGCAAAGCTACCATGCCCGGGCATCCAGATGGGTGCCTGTGTTCAGCTGCTACTCCTGTGCAGAACTGGGGTGCAGGGGCCATAGTTTCAACACTGGGAGGGTTTCGAAGGCACCATTGGTGCTGGATTCTGCTTGGTGACAGCGGGGAGCACTGTCTGTCTGCTCCCACTCTGACACAAAACTGATGACCGGGAAAAGGCACGGAGGGAAAAGGCACGCTTCATTCACAGCAATGCTGCTGCAAGGTGATGCTGTGTGGCACGATGTCCTGGGAATGTGTACGTAACACTCTTTGAACCACAAGGGAAGAAGCTGTCTGCTAATTAGTTCCCTGGTAATTGGCCATGCAATGTCATTCCTTGCATGAGGATTGCTGGGAAAATGTTGGACACCATCTGACTGAAAAAAGAGAAAAGGGCGTTATGTGATGGCAACTGAATGAGAAAGGCTTCAATAAGCAAGCTGGACAAGAAAATAAATGGTGGCCCGTTCAGAAGAAGTTGAGAAGACAAGATAGATGCAACCACCTGGGATACCCACAGACAAAATTTAAGAGCCTGGGCTGTAAAGAGAAAAAACCTGAAGACATAATTGTCCTTGCATACTAACCTGGACCCTCAAACATTTTAGGATCCTCACTGAAGACCACTGGTATTTGAGAAGACGTGCAGTAAATGAGCCGTACTTCCAGAAGCACCCGAGCACTGCACACCAAGAACAGACATCCTTTGAAGTGGCAAGAGACAGGGACGCTTAATGGCTCCAGTGAGAGATCAAAGGCGGGAAGCCAGCAGGGCTGCGAGGGCACAGGGCTCCGAGGAGCCAGAGGAAGCCCTGGCAGGAGCACCCTATGACCGGGGCGGGTGACAAGCCGGGCTTTGATCATC
>NW_010105553.1:0-13626 GCF_000699245.1 Pterocles gutturalis | reverse complement strand
GGGGCCCCGCCAGCTCTGCTGTGGTTCTCAGCCATGTCCATGTATGGGGCCTCCTGCCCCGAGAGTGCTGTCAGACACAGGCTGCCCGGGTGGGTGTCTTCTACAAGTGAAAGAACGAGGCTGAAGTTTAAGTTAATTGTTCAAAATAGTGTTGGGGAGCAGGACCTGAGCAGTCAGACCTAACGCAGCCGGTGGTGCAAGTCCCAGGCAGTGATGCTGGGGATGGCACCTCACAGCCCTCCCTCCTGCGCAGGGGGGCTTCAGGCCCCTGGGTTTTGTTGCTGTTACTCACTTGTGGGTGAATTATAGTCACGTTTGTATCCCATTGTAGGTACCTCCCACCGCCACGGGAGCCAAGCACAAGCAGGCTGATTATACAGTGTCTGGGGCACAGCCCTAGTAACAGAGATAAAAATCAACACATCCAGGGAACACGAAAGAAAAAGGCAGTGCAAGAGTGAGTCAGCAAATGTAAGCAATATGTTAGTCAGGCGAGTGTTTCTGAACACGCCGCGAGGTTGTTCGGGCTGCAGACAAAGTCACATCCCCGACAACCTCCCTTTCGCAAGGGGGGCTTTGCATTTCTGTACTATTTGGGGGTTGGTTTTACTACAGATTTCTTCCATTCGCTTTTTTTTCCCCCCCCCACCTTAAGTCTGGGAAAGGAAGAATCTGTGCCGTGTTTAGAAAGACGGAGATGTGAGCGTGGAAGCCTGGCAGGGCAGAGGAGGTTGGCCGTGCTGCTGTGTTAGGTGTCACGACATGAGGTGTCACGATACGGGCTGCAGGTTCCCGCCACCAACACGGTCACTTTGCAGGCCACTGAGTTTACAAATCAGCCCGTGGTCTGGCTCATCCTCCTGCCAGCCCACATTTTCTCTGCAAAAACAAGTGACTTTGAGTGCCTCCGGTAGCACCGCGGCGTGTCCCCTCAGCGGGTGGACCTGCCCCTCTGTGAACAGCACCAGTCAGCAGGTCTGGACCTCTCCTCTCGGGTCACACAGACCACAAACAGCTACACCCAGTGCAGTGGACACGGCTGCAGAAAGCAGGGAGTGGGATGAAAAAAGCAAGGTTTGAGGTCAGGAGGTTTTACAGAAGTCACCAGATTTCAAGTCACCAGCAAACTTATTTGCAGTTTTTCTGATCTAAATCCTGGTCTTCTGCCACTTTGAAACTGCAGACTCTAATTAACTCCTATTCTTATACACTCTGGCACCCTGAAGAGGATACTTGCTTTTGTAAATGACACTTATAAAGCAAAAGCTATTTAATACCTGCTTAACGTGTATCCATAACCTTCAAAACGTCTCCTGTGAGCCAGCACACCCTGACTCAAACTGACATGCCTTTCTCCTTTCTGTTCTGTAAGGCTTTCTCCAGCATACAGCCACTACCCCAGAGCACGGCAGAAAGCAGCCTACGCCCCTGCCCGCATCAACCAGTTCAACACTGGAGACAGGTAGTTTTATTCTAGAAAAGAAGACTTGCACAAGGAGGATTGCACATCAGCCCATCTCTGGGAAACAAGCCCTTCTCAGTTTAATCGTCATGCCTTCTAGTCATCCCCCACCTATTACCATTTACTCCATAGTCACATCCTGCATTTACATCCCCTTCATCAGTATTCCTGCAGGAATCCCGCGGGATGGCAGCTTATTCTGCCTTCGGCAGCACTCGTATCTCCGTCTGAATCAGAGCTATGGCTAACGCTAGAGCCATCCTATGTACTCATGTACTGAAATTTACATCCTCTTCCCACTCACGTCACAGGCATGTCTCCCACTGACTTGGACAGATGCCAGGTGCCAATTTTAATAGTGAAGGTCCTTGAAAGTCTGTAGGTCTCCAGACAGATGCCTTACCCACTCATTGAATGAAGCACGTCGAGCAGGATAGGCTGGGGACCAGACCGCAGGGTGTTATCACAGCAGACTCTGACATCCAGCTACAGAGGGATTTCGGCTAATTCACAACTTAAGAGTATTTGTCCCCACTCATGCAGCTAGAAGGAAACCACTCAGACCACATGGGTACAACACTTTGGGCACACCAGCACTTCAGCATACAGGCTCTCGTGGGTCCAAACACCAAAGGACACATCATCCCCACACCACGCTGTCTCTGGGACTGCTCTGAGGAAGGCCACGCAGGCAGCCTCTGGGCAAGGCAACTGGAGCAGTTTGATGATTTACTGGCTCCGTCGGTCCCTTCCACTCCACCATGGGAGGTCACGGTCCCAGGAGCAGTCATGGCAGGCAGCCCTGGCACAGGCAGCGGGTTCACCTCGCTGTAGCAGTGGTTGCATCCGCGTGGCATGGGGCAAAAGTTCAGCCCTGGAAAGCTACTCCAGCACCAGCAAACCCACAGCAACCCACCTTGATATCAGCCTCTTGTGCAACATGGGTGACAAGGGAGGCTGTCCCTGTTGCCTCACAGGCTGGCTGTCATTCAAGGGGCAGAATTTCACCCAGCAGACAGGGAAAATGCACAATGGTACCAAATTTATGTTTGATGTGCTTTGGCTTACTTACATGCAATGGGAGGCTCTCAAAAGTGCTGGGAATCAGAGTCTTGCTTTCTTTTAATGTCATATATAACTTGGGAGCTAAGAAGAGAGACCAGTGGAATTGGTCGTTCTAACCTGGCAAGTCTTCCAGTTGCAATGGCTCCAGGCAGCTCTCAGAGCAGCCCTGGTAGCTGTGCAGATCCACCACTTTCAAGGCATCCCTCCTGTTGTTAGAAATGTTACATTATAGAGCTCTCTGTCATTAAAGCCTCTAACTCACCAAGAACGTGACTGTGGGATTCAGTCTAGGCCTTAGCAAAGGGCAAAAAGATACTAAAATCCCGTAACTCTCCATGGGAATGCAGTGAACACCAGTGTCCCTCTTTCAAGATATACAGCTATTTTAACAACACAAGAGCTACTTGAAATTCCACTGAGTCAAGACTCATTCTTGAAAATTTAAACAAGGCAAACAAGTTAAAGATGTCTGAAGCCAAATTCATGTCCCCGTAAACAGATACGACGTGATCTAGTGTAATGGAAAGGGGACTTCTCTCTGCCAGGAATAAATATGGATCACAACTAAGGTCATCAGGACACAGCCTATGAAAACAAAATGCTGGAACAAAATCATAAAAGAAGAGCGTAGGCAAGAGACTTGTGGTCTCTCAAAAGCTTCCCTCAATTGTATATGTGGTTTTAATTGATGCAGTTCAAGACTGCTCACCGTACTCACATGAGTTCATAGAGATAAACCAGAGGACCACTCTCAGTACCTTACATACTTTGCATGCCTACGCTGAAGCCACCAGCACTTCATTAGGGAAGATGCTCCATGACACCACCACAACAGTGGAAGTCACGGGGACTGCTAAGACAAGAGCATTTGGAAAGCCTGAGGTCAAAATCTGCACTGTCAGCTTTAATGCCGATACACGATAGATGCTAACAGATCCTTTTAGGTTATCCTAGTCCATTTTTTCTTCTTCATCAAGGGCATGACACTATAGAAAGCACAAGGAGGAGCTTTGCTCGTTCACCACACAGTAAAAAGTGGTGATAGGTTTCATAATTACTATTTCTTCCTAATCTCTGGATGGCCCATACTATCAGCCTGGTATGTATTTTTTCCTAAATGTAGGCACAATCTCTTGCTGTTCTTCTTATTCTTCTAGCATCTTTTCCAATTATTCCATTTACAGTGATGACCATTTCAAAATATGCGAATTGTCATAATCATTTTACATACCAGATGCTACATTACATTTAGCCAACACATTCCAGTTTAGGAACTAAATCTCTTTACACTGAAGCCAACAGAAGTTTTACTGCAGACTTTATTTAGGATTTTTCCAGCTTATGACTTGTAAATGGCTTTTAAAAGAGAGGCCCCTTTGATACTGGGATACGATGGGGCTGAGGAAAGCTATAAGCAAGCACTCCTCTACTTTGGTATTGCCCTGTTCCAGAAACCCAAGGACCAAGCACCTCCATCAGAAGCTGGCAGTGGGACTACCCCAACGCAGTTACTTTTTCTGTCCATCTGGAGCCAGCTCAGAGCCAAGCCTGCGCTGCCCAGCTCAAAAAACACACACCAGCTATTTCCCACTAAATACCAGGATCCCAGATGTGCAAACCTCCCGAGAAGGATCAAGACACACGTGGAGAAATGTGGGAGACACAGGCACTGTAACCACCATCTTTATCCAGGGGTACCCTTACACTGTGGACCGCCTCTCATTAACATCTGGGGTTAGGTTTTCAAAGCGTTTCTTTCAGTAAAATGTTTTCTTTCGTTTCCTAGCAAGCATGACATCCTGGGTACAACAGCCTTGTGACAATCTGGCTCTAAGTGTTGCAATAGGAACACGTGGTGTTGATCCTATCTTTCAAACTAAATTTTGAAATTTGTCCACGATGTAAGCACTGATGTAGGAGGGGAAATCTTGGAAAATGCTGGAAAGCTTATGGGAAATTTTTAACAATTTAAAAACACATATTTCAGATGTGATATTAGAAGTTAGTGAACAAGGATACATTACCTGAGGATTCCTTTCAGTGCTACAACATTATTTTTACCTATGGTGTTTGGCTGTTTGGAGCCATCCTCCCTCTGCTGGGACAGATGCAAACCTCCCCACTGGGTCACAGAGGCAGTGGCAATGTAGCTGCACAGATCTGGCTCTCACAGTCCAAGCAATAATTTATCTAAACCTTTTCAAAGATAAGAGTGAGTTTTGTCTGCCTGGGGTACTTCTAGTCTTAAACTAAACCCACAGCTGTTGGGGCAAGACAGAGTTTTTCATGGCACCCATGGGCAGTGCCTGGCACAGGGGGAATCCTGCCTAGCATCAGACTCCCAGAAATGCCGCAGTACGTAGGGCTGCCGGGCATTTTCAGCATGAACTGCCAAGCCAAGTAAGATTTAAAAATAATGGATTTAACTCCAGAGTGTTTACAGAGTTTTGAAACAACAAATAATTATTCAGCAAAACAAACTGACAGTCTGTGTACACAGAGCCATTGCAAGAGGGAATGTCACTCCCAGACAGTTCTGGTGTGACTGGTACCAAAAATAGCATTTTCTTTATCAGGCATGTGATCAGAAAAAGGGTATTTAAGCACACAGGAGAGATCAGGTCAGAACAAAGGTTGAAGTAGGTCAGTAACTTGTTTCAGACAGTGGCCAACAGCAATATCTTATGAAAAAATGTAACAGGGCAATGCCCTCACAAAATCATGTAAAGACAACATTAGGCATCTGGAAATACTTCTACCTGTTAAACAACCTGCTTCATCACGGGTCTGCAATCAGTGCTGAGCACTCTCATCAGCAGTTCCACTCAGCACATCCTCACAGCTTCAGCTTTTACCTAGGAAACGCAGTGAAATCACCAGTGGGTTTTGCTGGGTTTGGGTCGGTCGCCCATGGGCATGGAGATGTCCCCGCACAAGGGCCAGGTCCCTGTCCACAGCTGGGGGACTCAGCAAGCCTCCCTGATGATGAGACCCTGAGATCTAACATGGGCTGGGGCAGTCATCAGCCCCAGTACTACCGTGTCAATGGAGTAAAAGTCTTCACAAAAGTGCAGGTAGCTAGGGAAGACGAGAGGATCTAGACATCACTGTGCTGTACACAACAGCTTGGAGTTTTCTGCGTGGCTGTCAAGCCAAGGAGGATGGAAAAACAATACATACAGAATTTAAATGCAAGGTGTGCACAGAATTTGCTGCTAATAACCAACACCCCTATTGACTGTGACCTGCAAAGATGTAGAAAAGGAGTTGGATAGCCAGCCCCTTCAGGGAGAACAAAAAGGAAAAAACCCAGGATGTTCAGCTGCCTGGAGATTTCCTATGTTGGGAACGACGAAATTCCCATTGATCTTTACAGAGAACCTGCACTCAGCAGATGCATAACAGGAGACGTAGATGGAAAATTCCTAACTAAAGCTAAAAGGAAAATTACATAAGGAAAAAGTCAGACTTCATAAAGATTTGTTAATAAACAAATGAATGGAACAGTGCAACAACTCTGGCATCCTGCTTCTGTGTATACTTAGGGGATTTTACTATCACTGTAAGTACCTCTTAATGGGTGTAAATTAAAAAAAAAAAAAAAAAAAAAAAAAGAAAAAAAAAAAAGAAAACCAGACAATTTTATTATCCAGAAGATCAGAATCCTCAATAATATCATTCTGGTGTTTTTACTGAGGTGAACTTGGCCCATTGTTTCTTCCCCTGAAAATGTTAAAAAACAAACCCAGCCCCCGGGGCGATGATGGTGTGACACAAACAGGAACAGCAGCAGCAGTTCTGGGACATTTCAGTCAGGGATGGGGCACCACTCTGCTAGGAGCTGTGCAGACATAAAGTAAATGCAAAACCTTCTACTCCAACCTGGGACAAGACTCAAGTGGGCTGACAAAACAGTTGGCAAGAAAAAAATATTGGGTAGCAGTACACGGGTTACACAAATAGCTCACACTGATGTGAGTAAGAGAAAAGTTTATTTCATGCTTTAGCAAATGCTAATTTATATTTTAAAATAATAATATGTTTTACCCTCTGCCCATTTCCATTAAAAGAAAAAGCAACTAAACTCCCTCTTGATTAAGCTTTCCAAAAAGTGTTTTATGTTTTCTTGCCTTGTGCAGTCCCAGTGGACCTGTACTACAAAATCATTCTAAAAGCTGCGGAAAGATGCATAAACACTAAAAAAATTTACCCTCGAAGCAAAAAAAAAGAAACCCCAGCTCTGTATCCTCCTGCATGATGATAACAGCTTTGCAGAGAAGGGTCTCCACATGTGCCATCAGTCTGTCCCCCTTCCCTGGAGCCCCAATGCACCAGGGAACCAGCCTGCCGGTGCTAACACAGCCAGGAGCACCGAAACGCTACAGCCTTTCCCTTATAAATTTTTCCCCCTTTTTATCTCTATATTTATTGCTAAGAGTCAGGGATCAAAATCAGCTGAAAAGGGCTTGGGATAGACCCTTGAGCAAGGGGCAGAGACTGCGCAATGACATAAAGAAAGAAAAGTACAAAACATCCTTTTATTCCCAGTACCGCTATAGACAGCTGTGCAGAAGAGACCGAGGGCAAACGCAGCGCACAAATTTGAGAGTTAAATACTCCACCAGGCTTTTCCCTGCTGAGACCAATGGGAACATGACCATGTTTGACTTTTTAAGGAGCAGCAGATCTACTGGACGTGGAAGTTCACTGCTTCTTCAGCAGGGGGGTCAGGGAAAAGGCCAGTTACGTTAGGCATTGTAGAAAACGGAGTCATCAAGACCCCATATCACCCAATGAGTAACACTCAGTGAGCTCCTGCTTACCCACAGCCCCACTCAAAGGCAACATCTACCAGCCCAGAGTTCATTAGAAGGCCAGGATCTAACAAACTATTATAGCCTGTCTACAGTGCTTCTCGTACCAGGCTATGGAAAACCAGACAGGAGCTGTCCTCACATGGATTTTATTCACTGCTTTTACAGAAGACATTTTTTAAAGATTTCAAGGTTGCAAGGTACATATGCATGTAGTTTCCAAAACTAACAGGAGACTAACTAACTAACAGGAGGAACAAAATGCATGAATGTAAATAACAGCAGTTTGTCATCAAAGTAAAATTAAAAACTGGCAATTGGGAAGGGAATGCCACTGCAGCGCCAAGGAAGAGCCCAGAACCACGTGCAAACAACAGCAAAGCAGCCAACAGCCACTCACGAGCTGTCACACAAACTGCTGTCTTCTTGACATTGGACAGTGACCTTGGACAAAGATGCACTTTGTGCTCAGGCTGCCTTCGCCCGGGGTGCAGAGCCCCTGGAAGTTGATTTCAGGTTGTACTTTTGCCAGGACTGATCAAAGAGAGATGCTACCATGTAACAGAAAGAATATCCGCCTCATGCCACTCCACCAGCCCCAACATCACATCCTTGTGAAGCTATGGCTTGGCCAACTGGAAAGTTGGAGCAGCACAGGGTGCTTCCTCCCACCAACTTCACGTGGATTTAAACAGCAAAGGACTGTCTCTGCATGGGTGCTTGTATCTACAAGCTAGCAGAAATAGCTACAGAGGTGAAAATACCACCTTCCAGGGGAAAAAAAACTTCCTGCAACTCAACAGGGCTAGGGCATTTAGAGGAGGAAAGGGATAGCTGGGCACCCTGCAGCCCAATCACAGGGGAAGTCAGCTTCTTCCCGTGCACCTCTGCCCATCCACAAAAAACACCCTGACTCCAGGGGTTCAAGCCACCACTCACTGCTTAGCCTGTGCTTGCACAAACACCCCTCTGCTTTCACAGTGCATGCCTACTTGAGGATATGAGCTACTTTTTCAGAAGTGCCAAAAGAGTTCAGTGTCCTACATCTCATCCCAAACCACAATGCTCTTGAATGTCCATATTCACTTGTGAAAATGACAGCAAGCTCCTAAAGTAACTTCTTGCTCCATTCTTACAAGTTTATTATTCCCACAAGCACATGGTGTTTCACAAAGTAGAAGGGATGTCTTCACTCTGAGAGGCTTAAAAATTCATGAAGCAACATGATGAGAGACATGTTCATACTCTAGGGGTGAGCAAAAGGCCAATGCCCATGTTTCAGTGGTAGGCTGAATCCAGAAGACACCAACGTATTTATCTTGAGGATGACACTGTTGTACCACCACCTTTTTTATGCCACCACCTTTTTCCCATTTTTTTCCTTCTTTTTTTTTCAAGCACACACAGAGACAGAAAATACCTTTGGAAGGACATGTGCTGTTATTCCCCATAGACTCCATCCTTGCATTTCCAAGGAGCCAAAGCTCTGTGATACTCCAACACATCAGCAGGATGGAGGAACAGCAAAGGAGCGGGTATCCTCTCCTCTCTGCAGCACCAAAGCTGCCGTGCACTGGTGCCCCCTCAGCTTTATGGCCAGTTTGCACAACAGAGAAGCAAAAAGCCCCTCTGGGGGATGAAATATGGAGGTAGGCTAAACGTTTGGGCTGACTGAATTTTGCTCGAGTCAAACATTCTGTCTTTGGTAAAGAGCAACTCCTACATCTTCCCTTCGAGTCCTTGCCACAGCACAGCCAGGACAGGGTGACTGCAGCGTCCCCTCCGCATCCTTCATGGGCATTTAGCAAGAGCTCAGAGGAAGAAAAAAAAAAAAAAAAAAAAAGTAACTTACATCAGTTTTTGGCTGCCACGCACGTATGCCTGAAGAGATACAGGCACAGCCTCTCATTCTTGATTTCTGCATGAGGTAAGAGTAGCTTAAGTGGATGAGGGAAGCTTGTTCTGCATTTAGGAAATAAGCCTGCCTAGGACGATGGTGCTTGTATGAATTATTAAAAGGCAAGCGCATTTCCAAATACAAATTAGCTGACCCTCTGCTCTTCCACTTCTATCTCCAGTTTTGACCAGAAAGAGAATCACACCAAAGGATAAATTTCTCTCAGCATTGTCTGCACTTTCTGTCTCTTGCCACATAAAAGTTTCAGGTAACAAAAGGTTAAAAATCACTTCCTGCACCAGGATGTTTGTTTTTTGTTTTTTTTTTTAAATACACAAATATTTATACTCATTGAAGGTCCACGAAGTTAATTTCAAAGTCCAGTTTGAGTTGCCAGAGCCCTTTAAAACCAAAAAATGCCCAGCTGCCCTTATGCTGTGCTTCACTATTTACTGCAAGCTCATTCATGAACATGGCCACATTCTGCAGCACAGCCCCACAGCATCTTTGGGGAACAACCAGCTCTGCCTGCATCCTGCTCATCCTCCTCCGCTCCCGCTATTACCTGTGAGCATGCTGCCCGCTGCCAGGGGTTAAACCTGGGCTTTTCAGGGGGAAAAACAGGAGAGGGAAAAGCCAGGAGAGGCAAAAGCAAGGGGAGCGTGGCCAAGGGCAGCAGCCGGCAGGAGGTGAGCGGTGCCAGGGGCAGGGATGGCCGGAGCTCTGCAGCAGCCGGTGGAGCAGCAGCAGAGGAAAAGTTTCTGTGATTTTAGGCAAGCCCTGGCGTGACGTCACCTCGCCCAGATAATCTCAGCAGCAGTCAGCACAGGCCTCCTGCCTCCCCATTGGCGAGCCCCTCATCAGCAGACATCTGAAGATAATTATTATTGGCCAGACAATTATAACAGGAACAACTGTCACTTGGTGCTGCTGCCCGAACCTGGCGCTCTGCAGCACGATGGAGAAGGACCCCAGCGGTCACCGCTCCGTCCGTGCATTTCCATCACTTTTGCTTTTCTAAGGACCCGCCGGTTTTTGCTACCTCACTGACTGCAGCTGGGAACTGGGATCTCAGCACCGCAACCCGTCTTACTGTATGTCTGACGGAACTGGGAATTTTTCTGCAAAAATACTAATGTATTTATTTGCAAGAAATAAAGGACTAGAGCTGCAGTAATTCTCATGCAGCAGTTTAAGGAAAAAAAAAATCCTCTGCAGATTATCTACTTCATCCCTCTCCCCTCTTTGAAGAAGTTTGGGAGGAGGTACTGGGGAAGTTTGGTTTGAGACATCATTTTAAGCAACTATTTGAATAAACATGTCACTAATCCTGATCTCACTGAAATCAAACCTCCCATGGTCCAAGCACAATAAGATAAAACTAATCCTGTACCTTATATCAAAAGCTACCTGCCTGATGGCACTATACGTACATACACACGGAGAACAGCTTTCCTGCAGCATAAAGCGCAAAGAGTTTCATGGGAGTAAATGGACCTGTTAGTTCTTTAACATCCTCAAAACCTGTCATCGCTTGTTTAGGGAACACAACTAATTGGTGGCTCTAGCCCTCAGAGACCAGCAGCACCGCTCTGCCATTCGTGCCTCCACGCGGGAGAACCAGGCGCTCTGGGGGCTATACCATAAGGGCAGGCATACACATAAAGCCAAGCATTCAGGGAGCCATGAAACCCATCAGCTAATCAGGGAACAGACTATTCGTTTTTCCTCTGTGTCAAAACAGGAGCCTCTTTACAGCCCTGCTGATCTAGGTCCAGGCTCTAGAGAGGTCCCAGCACGATGCATGTTGCAGGATGGGGGCCTCCCTAAAGTGGAGTGGGAACATCTGGAATGGAGCAAGGAGGACCTCCTTCACTGTCGTTAGACCTCCTCACCATCAGAGGGGCTTGATTCATGCCAGACTCAGAGGGAGGACTTCCAGGAGCAGATGGGACAGAGGACACAAACCCTAGGATGGGGATGTGCTGAAGAAAAGCCCAAGTGCCAGCAATAGGTGAGTGCAGAGGATGTGAACTTGCCCCAGGGAGCGATGGAGCCTGGAGCAGGCTTGGAGAAGAGAGGCAAAGGAGGGGAGAGCCTTGGCTGAACAGAACCATCCACTGCATTCCTTGCACCATGATCCCTCCAGACCAACCGCACTGATACCTAGGGGTATGCCGCTACCCCTAGGCTTTGCGTTCAAGCTTTTCCAGCTATAGGCTTACGCAGTTATAATTACAAGGGCTTGTCAGTGCATTAACCAGCTCAGAACCCAGAGGGTATGTAAAGGGATTCAGGTCCTGCCTCAGACTGGGCTATGTCTCCATGTGTGGCCTAGGCAGACTCCAAAGTCACTTCTCAAAATCCAAAGGACATGGTCCTTGACTCCTCAGAGCCACTTCATCCCCCCTGACACCCTTTTTTGACCGTCTTTTTTTTTTTTTTTTGGCCTTGTAAGGTACCAAGAAATATTTCTGAGATGGAAGTAAAATAACAAATGCCACACCTATAGAATTTGTTTACCTCCATGTTAGGCATTCTAGTAGTATTGCATCCTAATTTAAATGGCGATTATAATATAAAATCCTGCCACAGTCTTTCCTGAAGCAAGTCCACTTAGTCCATCTTCCTGCCCCAAGAATGAACAACTGTGTTTATTCCCACAAACTACTACTAAACAATCTCATCTTAGGATGCTCTTATGTTAAAGATGTGTACATTAAAGCTATGCCTGCAAAGTCAAGAAGCCATCCACTGCTATTGATGTCTGCATAAGCAAACCTATCATGCCATCCTGATATCAGTAGAAAAGCCTTCTCGTATGATGCTCAGCTGCTCTATTTCACCAGTTGAGCTCCCCTGCAAAATTCAAGTGCTGGAACAGGACCTGTTTCATTATGCGAGTGATAGATAAAAATGCACAATTTAACCTGAAACTTGGAAGAGTCTTCAGCAGCACTTTCAGGAAAAGCCTGCCATCACAGAGACCTCAGCGTTCACAGCTCCGTTTCATTTCCAGAAACGTTCCTGGGCCACAAGCAGATTGCCCTCCTCCTTTACTTCCATGTGAATCAAAGGTATTAATTCATCAGCTCCCTTGGAGAACATGAAACTAGACCGAAAAGCATGTGTGCACAGATCATCACGTCTCTTTAGCTGTACAGCAGCACCGTAAAACTGACGGTCCCCTCCTCTGAACCTGGGAAATGGGAACCTGGCCTTACGGGAGTCCCAGCTGGTGACCTCTGCAGCACATCAGACTGGCAGGGAGATTTTAATAACCCTGCTTAGCATTTATATAGTACCTGACATCTTCCAGGCACTCGGCAAACATTACCTAAGCCATCAAAGTGCCTCATGAGGGCATTTCAGCATTATCACCCCCTCTCTCCCACGTCTTTCCCTGCTGGGGAAACTGAGGCCTAGGAGAGGTTATGTAATGTTCCCAAGGTCATGTCACGAAGCGCAGGAAACCCAAGAAGAAGATGCAGGAGTCTTGGTTCCTAGTTATGTTCTTTAATCTAAACTGGCTGTTAATCTAAATTTGGCTGTTATATACACTCAGGTATCACCCCCTCCATCCCCTTTTACCAGTTTGTCCTATTCTGATGCCAGATTTCTTCTGGAACATGGACAAAATGGGTAGCATCCAACACTCCCAGCCCAAGAATATCTATGTGGTCTCCTTTCTCCTGAAACATGAGAAACCCCAGCCACTCCTCAAGAGCTAATGAGCTCACCTGCAGGAGAATGGAGGGAGACATATACACACTTAAATGGTCACTTTAATTACACAGCCCTTAAAAGTCCCCAGATGAGTCACTGGAGTATTCTAGCAAGTCCCTGGCTGAGATCCACCTACAACCTGGGACCATTCTGCCTTGCAAATGCAGGCACCAAAACCTGCACCCAAGCCAGTCCTATCCTGCCATCACCACGTGAGGGTAGCACGGGGAAGGTCCTCACTCAGGAGACACGGGGATGAGGGAGCCCAAGAGGGCAGGCAGCACCACTGAGAGAGGGCACGCAGGCAATGGGGAAGTTGGGGGCAAGCTGGGGAGAACGACCATGGGAGCAGCAGAAAGGGCAAGACTGGGCACCAGGCGAGGGTGGCCAGGGACAGTACTGCAGAGGGGCATGGGTGCGCACAGACAAGGCGTGAACACACGGCCTGTGCAGGCAGACGAAGCCAGGATGAGGACTGGGAGGAAGGCACGGGCAGGTGTGATAGAGAGGTGGATCCTGGCCCCGAGGGCTGTCCAGGATACCCCACGGGACTGGCTGAGCCCTGGGGTGCGGCGTGGACCCCGTCTGGGATGGGGGATGCTCCCGGGGCAGTGCAAGGGAGTGAGCAGGCTCCTGGCACAGCGCTGTCCTTCAGTGGGCAA
>NW_010105552.1:0-22781 GCF_000699245.1 Pterocles gutturalis | reverse complement strand
CTCCAAATAGCAGTTAAAACAGCACTACACTTTTTTTTTTTTTTTTCCCCTTCCCCTCACTCCTTAGTTTATTTTAAAAATTCTAAGTTCATAGGAATTCATAAAGCATTGCTGTAACCTGTCAAATTCAGCGGGGGGTTACAATGAAGCAGGAGTTTGGAACAACCACATTACCAGCTGAAACGTTCTGGTCTTAAAAACTGGTAATTTATACACACCAAAAATTATTCAGTAGGCAACCCGACTTTAGACATACAGGACTTCAGGAGGAGATACCAGTTGTAGAGATAAAAAGGAAGTGCATTGACATCACCTGAAAGCATGCAGTTATGTCAAGTCCTAATCAGGGCTGATTCACAAACAGGTGAGAGGTGAATAAAAATACAGTAAACCCGTGAAATTTCATTTTATCACACCAGTACAATCTGCGTGATGCAGTGTACCTCACCTCCACAGAAGTTCTTTGTATCATGAATGTTGTTGTACTCCATAATTGCAAAAAAAAAAAATGTATAAGGTAGCTAAAAAGATCTGGAATTCTGGTTGTTCTCATTTCTGGCAGTAAAAGCAATGGCAAATGACAGATGTATATGTTAACACGCCTGAAGGGGATGATGGCATTCAGTGCTCCAAGCACATCTGCAGTATTTACACCACATCTCAACACTTCAGCTGCTCTTGTCCATGATAATCCCTGTTTTTCAGCTCATCTGTTTAAACCACCTCTGATATTGTTTCATCTTTTGGGCTTTCTTCTGCGATGCTTTTCATTCCATGCCAAAACAAGCCAAACCCATAAATGTGTTTAGTATAACGCTTGGTTTTGCATAATGCAAGAGAAACCTGCTAACTCCTTCTAGCCAACACATCAGGACTAACTTTTAGAAGCTTCAGCAATGTACAGCAACATGCTCAAATAATGTACTGCTGTTCTTCCTTAAATTCCTTCTCTCTTGGAGAAAAGATGATGGTCACATAATGTCACAATGGGCAGCATTTTTTTTTTCAGGTCCCCCCTATGCTACTTTGCTTAGTTAATTAGATTTGGAGCCTAGGATGATGTTGGTTTATTATTTTTGCTACTTGTGGGGGTTTAATTTATAGAGTAAACTATGGATTATGTCATAACATTTTACTAGATCTCAAATCAGGAGAATTGAGTTCTCTTACACTTTGGGATAGAGCTTTCTTTGGCTGATATTCTAGAAAGGTTACCTTCTTTCACTTAATCTCTTAGGCTTTATTTTTGTAAACAGATTTCCTCACTAAGCTAGGCATTCTCAGTCCAGTAATTAGTAGAAAAGACAAGCTTTATATATGTCTGCAAGTTAACTGGAAACTAACGGTGAGGAGTAAGACAGGGAAACTTTATACAACATATAGTCATACATAATGAAAAACCCTCAAGTAAACAACTGTTCAGTATTACTGCCCAGACCCTTCCAAGTTCTGCTTTTCCTAAAAGAAGTACAAAGTACACCCTTAAGCATTTGATAATACACATCTTAAAGGGTTGCCAAGCTGTATCATCTTACCACAACTCGCAGCTCTGAACTTAACTGCTTGTCTTTGAAGGACTCACCCACATTCTCATCCAGGCTGGAGTTTTTATCAAGTACAGCGTTGCTTACTCTAAGTTGAAAATTTATGAACTCCACTGAATGTAGATTGTCAGGTTTATGTTATATGTAAATAATGTGTGTACATTTAATAGTGTGCAGATCAGATCCACTGAAATGGGCATGCATGAAGGCCACTCACAATACTATGTCCTTATCAATCCCACGAAACAACCCTCTGTGTTAACAGTTCAGCCAGGACAAGACCAGAAGGCAACTTGTTGCCAAGGTGGGGTTTGGATTAACAGGAGAAAACAGGGACGAACACTACAGGGAAACACCTGAAAAGCTTTGTACTGGAACAATTTTAAAGAACAGTTTCATCTGCTACAAAACTTCTACCGTAAAAGCTACAAGACTTGATCCAAGTAAAACATTCTCTCATATTGTATGTGTGCAAACTAGGTGGTTTGCATTTAGTTATCCAGATTCACTATGCAAACACATGGAAATGTGTTTTTCTCTCTGTTCTAGCACATTCCTTGTGTTTACTCTTCTTATGCTCTCTCTGATGCACGTTCGTACCCCCTTATACAAACATATTTGACACACTTCAAAAGCAGTTTACACACATCTAAGAGGATAACTTAAAAATAGCAGGTACTGCACAATAAATTTAATCTATTCCAAATTATTCTCTTAAAAAGATGACAGTATGTATTTCCTGCATATGAACTGCAGCCAATTGCTTAGTAGAAACTTGTATCCCACATTTTCAGGTGAAAGAGCAGTATCAGAAACAGGATTTTTGCTTATTTAAGCTTTTGAAGGTTAACTGAATATGTCAGACTTGCATCACACATTGAAACAGGAAAACTACATCTTTTAAGCATCACATAAGACAAACAAAGATAACTGTAGCCAACTCCTTATTTTTGTGCTCTACATCACAACCAAAGCAGTAGTTTAAAAAAAGCAAGCTACCAACCAGCTGGCTGTGTTAACAAATCAGAAAGGATCCCTTCTGAGCACAACAGGCCCCCACAACACTGTGCAGATATTAAAAGCACTTTACAGTTTTGATTGACAGAAACCTGGCCTAAGCAGTCAAGAATTTTACATTTCATGCAGTCTAAGCTAAAAGCAACATATTAAATTACTCGATCCTGGTAGAATTTGTTAGGCCTTGCACTGGTTGACAAGACTGCGTGTGGCCTGTAGTTTCTCAGACATAATGCTACAAAGAAAGGAAGCATCACACAAAAGCTGCATTCTCTCTGCTGTTTTACCCCATCCCTTCTTTGTACAAGTTTGTCTTCTGCCTTTGTCTGTGTATACATAAACCAGGGAAAAGCTTCAGTTTCTGAATGACCAATAGTCAGTACTTTTGGAAAACAACTATCATCACTTAGATTCACTTTTGCCATGGCATTGCTTACATTCTTCTTCTAGAATTCTATTGATGTAGAAACTATTTTTTAAGACGTTGAGAATTTTGGAACCATTTATAAGCAAAGCCAGCACATTTATAAACAAAGCTTTTTATTAATAAAATGTTTACACCTTTTTTTTTTTTTTGCACAATACATCAGACTGGTAGTGATGTAGCATGTTATTACACTATAAAAGTTTATTAAGAATGCTTAAGCTGAAAAGGCTGTTTACATTATGCCAAATCAACATGTCTTTATTTGCATTCTGTGCACTATATGAGAGTGTAACCATTCAAACAAAAAGAGAACAAAAGCCTGGCTTTCCTCATTAGCATCTACAAACCAATAATACAGACAAACCTGTACACACTCTCAGGACCAGCCCAAGAGAAGACTAAAAAAGTCACAAAACATTCATAAGCTTGGGAATTCATCACTACAATATTTCATCACTAGTAATCCAACTACATTTCATGCAGTGAAGCAATGGTTGTAAATTTGTGCAGTTTACAGTGCTGCAAATGCTCTGTAACTTTGAGCGGCTTAAGTTTGTTTTAAGAAGAGATACTATAATAAGAAGGCACAGACCTTTCAACCTTTGTAACAGGTTAAACCAATCCTACAATGAAAAGGCAGAACACCCTTGAAAGGGACAAGAATTGCTGATACAAAGGTTAACCTTCATGTTTAATTTACAGGCAAACATTTATTACACTACAAGAGCTATATGCATATCAGGTTATTTTTGTGCCCTGAATACACAAATGCAAATGCAAAGTTTCTTGTTTACAAGAAACCTTCAGAATGATTTATTTCTTTCTTCATTGTACTGGAGGTGGGAGGCACAAGGGGGAAGATTGCCATGAAGTCTTAAGTGTCTTACAGCTACAGAAATGCAATCATTTCTGTGTGTTAAATCAATTCACTGTGTCACAATTTCAATGTTGGACACACAATATTCAGAAATAGGAAGTACAAAAAAGGAAGTTAAAATACAGAAGATTTTATGTCATGTTACTGGAGCCTATCAATTATTTGCTTCCCTGGGCGAATGTGCTTTTAGCCTTCATTATGCGGTATAATACAGTAGTGGCACATGTCTCAGCTGCCACCTTTGCACAACAGTTTCATAGGGCTGAACTAACACTTTACCATTTTGTTTACAAGTATCTTCTGCTGTGACAGATACTTCTAGAACACTGGAGGAGAAAGACACACTCACCACCTATTCTTGGCTAAATCCCATAAGGAAACAAACGAATTGTGAAGAAAACATAATGGATTTAATAGGAAATACATACTGTAACATGAGTAAAAGTGAATCAAGAAAGTAGCAGTGAACCTATCTAGGTATTAGAGTTACAGCATATCCAAGTGCAACAACTGGATGGAGTGTCGCACTCACACAAACGAAGAGCATGACAGAAAGAGTTGTCTGTATCCTTCAACATTTGAAAAATAAGTAACAGTTGGTTTGTTCAATAATATATATGTGGAAAAAATTAACAGAAATGAAGCAAAGAAAAACCCAATCTTCTTGAAAGAAGAGTACCTTTACAAAGGTAATCATCTCCTTGAATAAAATTAATTGTTAGTGTTTAAACAAAAAAATAAGAATCCCAACTTGCAGGATGATACAAGAAGAAAAGCAAAATTGTTTCTTCTGAGAAGCCTTTATTCTAGAATGACAGCAGTTTCAGCAAATGCTGTCCCAATTGTTCAGGGACAAATCATCCTACTGCCTTGATTTTCCATGTAAAATAGGAAGCACCAAATAACTTTAAGCCACTACAACTTTTCCAAGTATTTTTAAATAGCTGTTTAGAGCACATACACGCTGACAACACTATGTTAAAAATTCAGGGTGGGGTGAGTGGAAATGGGAGGAGGAGGGAGGAAAAAGCTGACCCTAGGCTCATTTTGACATGTCAGAGATGAAGCCCATCAGTACTCTTGGGTCTCAGGATAGTCTTGTACCCCTTGAAAGATTTGTCATCTGTGACTTTACGGATAATGTTTGGTAATGCTTGTTTGATTTTCCCCAAGTCATGCATCTTTGATTCTAGCTGACCAAGAAAGGGTTTGCATTCAAATTTCTGAGACCTGCAAAATGTCAGAAAGGATTTTTTGGAAACAAGCATTGGTGTGAGAAGACTAATAATTTTAGGGAAATACGTTTGGCACCTGAATTCTTGCATGAGAAGCAAAGATGTGGTTTCAAGCCCATTTTGTTTGACAAGCTGGAGCCATACAACTCTGAAACTGATAGCTGACATGACTTTTTTTTTTTTATACCAGAACCTATATTTCTATCTTAGACTGGTAATTTGCACCAACATGTTATTTCTAGAAATCTTCCATCACCTGACATTACAAGCGCTGTGATCTGTTACTAGGAATGTGATCTGAACATAAAATTTTAACAGGGTTTTTTGGGTGGCATTTTTTGTTTTTATTTTTAGAGAACTTTGTGCAGTTTTTTTAGAAGCTTAGTTCCAAGCACACAATTCTCCTGCTTCAAGTAACAGACTTGTGGCATACAGTTTCAGGTCACTGTAAAACAACTTCCTCCTAGAAAAGTTAAGAAAATTTGTCCTTCTTTTTTGTCAATGAACAGAAAAGCCTTTTTTTTTAGAGGTTTAAAGTGTTTAAGAGTGATACACAAAGCTTTATAGAAAATGAGTAGGCAGTGTAGAAGTTAAAGTCAGTGACGTATTCAGATTCTCCTCATGTTTGAGATGATTTTTTTCTACACCTATGTAGCTATTGCTGCTTCTAAGTGAGGTTTGCTACAGGGTCACTAGCTACACAGTTCAGACAGCTTCTCTCCTGTAAGTCATCAAATCCCAAGATAGTCTGTGCAGATTGCTGACATAGCATGCCACAAATAGACTACACCATCCTTAATAAACACTAAAGTCTGTTTCACAAGAAAGTCATTCAAACATCACTGATAAAGCTTCATTTTCCAACCAGTACTGAGTATGTTATACTGGAAATTAACACTAATGTTAAGGAATAATTTAGGATTAACATCATAACAAAAATCTTATTGAGGCCAACTTTTAAATTCAGGCTTAATATCTTGAATGGTTACTTTTTGATTATTAAAATGAAGCTTTAACCATGGATGTAGACAGCTCCCTATGAATCCCACACTCTCAACCAGGTTAAAGGATTAGACATCCAACTCAGTAAGTAGGCATTTGCCTCCTCTCCTCTTACCCTGTTCTCAAGCACATAAATAATCTTTCTTGAGCAGGCTGGTAGCATTAAAATGGTATTATGTACACCAACACAAAGACTCAGGTCTGCATAAAACACGCCTCTAGACTATTAACTGTCTGATCCTGTAGCACTTAAAGGAAGGGTCTGACTGATGTCAGCAGGGATCTGAAGTGCAGTGATTTGTTTTGTTTGGACCTAGTAATGTAAATGAAGTCTTTACCTTGTTGGCAACAGCAAGATTTGTTAGACTTGTCGTAGAACTTTTCAAAGCACCTATTACAATTTTCAGTAGTTTGACCACTAGATGCTTCTGTTATTAAACATAAGCTTCCAGATTTCACCTGTTTAGGCAATCAGTATGCCAGTTTTGAGCATGTATATAAAATATACTACAAAACTACCTACAGCACAGATCAAGAGCCTGGCAAGTCAGCTAAGAGACTTGTAATTTAGAGGGTCACATGAAGACACCCTCTAAAACTTGGGGGGCACATTTAAGCTGCTCCAAAGCTTAAGGACTAAGCAGTTATCAAATGATATTTTTGTAGATGTCTGTAATTCCTTAACTGGTAGTGTTTAGAAGTTGAAATAGCCATATTTTGTCAGTTAAAAAATGCTTTGGATCAATGATATGACATGCACCTTGTTACATTTTTACATATATGATACTTTACCCTTCCAAACTTGTTTTGCAGCAATTAATTCCCTTTGAGAGTATCTGAAAGTCTAGTCTCTATGATGAGCTCCATTCATTAAACAGAAAGCTTCAGTCCCAAGCTTTTTCCAACAATGTCTTAACCAAAAAAAGTTACTAAAAATTTAGCTGGAATGGTTGATAATCAACACTCCAAACACCCAAAGGCTAATGTATCTCCAAACAGAGAAGCTATGTTAGGACAAAATATAATCAGTTTCAGCAAGCCTAGCGCAAGATGAAAGCAGATGGCCTAACAAACTATTAATACAAAAGAAACCCTTTTTCTTCAACAAAAATGAAATAACGAACATGTGCATCTCATTCAGGGAAGACTGCATTCCAGCTCTCAGCTAGGGCCAACTGATCAATAAACAGTTATCTTGGCTCAAAAGAACTTACATCAACAGTCTGTCATTTTAAATAGGCATTTCTTAAAACACGGCCTCACTTCAGTGTTTGTAGTTTGGACAATCTGAAATACTGGCTATTTCCATGTTTTCATTAACTGCAGTAATCCAAGATGAGAACTGCAAAGGAAGATACGAAGTACGCTGGCATTCCACTCAGACTGGGAATATAAGCAAAAGGAGTCTGAGGCAGTAAGATTTCGCTGCCTTTGTGAAGGGCCAGGTTGTTGCTGCTTCTTTAAGTATTTGGGGTGGGGGTTTTTTGTTTGCTTTTAAAGTGTAATTTTGGTGTAGAGCAAATAAGTGACGATAGATCAGAAAGCAGTTTATAAAGATTTGCTAAGATATACGGATCTCTCCCCTGACTGGAGAGAACTACAATAATCTCAATACTACCCTAGCTCTCAGTCTTGCCTAGAGTCCAATATTTTCTTCTTGAGTCAATAAATCTTGAATAAATATTAAAACATTTGTTATCTCACAAAAACAGATTTTAAACTAATTTTTCACCACATGCTGACAGGCAATAACAATAACTTAAAGTCTGAAATGCCTTTTTCTACTAATCTACATGAAAGATACTCCGAATATTGGAGACTTTCCTTCTCCTACGATGATCTTTCCAAGTTCAAAGTTTTCCACATTTATTATAACCAACTTTAATAAAAGCAGAATTTTCTGTATCACAGTTAAGATACTAAAGCACCTGGTATCTTGGTGTAGATTAGACTTCTGAAGCACTGTGAACACAAAATTTTTTAGAAACCTAGTTGAATTAGATAACCACACAATTTTTTTTTTTTTTTTTTAAATTTTGCCAGGAGTAAGAATTAAGATATTTCAAAGAAATTAGGGATTTCCATGACTGCCACCATGAAAGTCCTATATTTAATTGCTAACCTGCCTTTTTGTAATTAAAAATATGCCAAAGAACAAGGTTACTCTGTTCTTTCTTTACTAATTATATTTCCCTGAAGCATTTTGTAGGAGCACTGAAGTTTTCTGTTCAGAATTTGCTATGAGCAACAGAAAAAATATATTATACGTAAGGCTCAACACCAAACAAGTCTGTCTATACTATGAGATGCTGTATTAATGACCAATGTCTCAAAGGGGCTTCAAACAGCCTTTTTTTTGATGAAGATATACTTCTTGGGCTCTCCATAAGTACACAGCGTGTACAACTGCGGCAAAGACAGCATAATTGACAACGCAAGGTAAGTCAAAGGCATGATAAAAATGTAGTCACCAAATTTCATTAAAACATACTAACCCATTCAAAATCTCACTGTAACAGTTCACTTGTTTTGCTCTAGAGTAGCTCTACAAGAATTTTCACTAACACAAACTGAAGTACAAGTCCTTTCATTTCTTACAAACTTTTCTGCATTTCCTTCAGGGAAAATACATGACAAGATAGAAAACAAGATGAAAAACAAAGGATAAGCCTCATCAACATGACCTCATTTTGATACTAAAGCTAAACTATGTATTTTAGCATATACTCAAGTCTATTAAGCTCTTTTTCTTCAAAAGTATAAAGTTTCTCACTAGTGCTGGTAGGAAACAAAGTAAAAATCAATAAAATAGCACAAATGGGGTATGGTCAACCTACAGTTTAATTGAAAGCATACTTAAAACCAACACGGAATAAGCTAAATACTGATTTGCTAAAAACCCTCACAGATGAAACAGCCCAGGAACCAAGAGGTAATGATCTACATTACCACATCTTAATGTTACTTCCTATTTGTACTTTTGTACCCAAAACAGGAAAAAACTGTGTGCACCACAGATGAAAATTTGTTCAACAGACAGACCTCACGCTGAGCCAACAGCATTCTCCATTGGCTCTTTCAAATGCAATTAAAAGAAAGAATTTCAGTCTGCCTCTGGATGAACTCACAGTGACAATACCCAAAACGCAGGAAAAAATACCCCTGATGGAGGTTCCCCAGGAGTTTATCCATAGGTGTGGAATGGAAGGAGTGTATAAGGTCGCATTGTTTTTTTTACTGTTTTTACATAACTTATAATGCTTTAAATACTGGTCTCATAAATACAATATGAACACTTTACACATGGCAAGCAATGAAAAGCTTTCCCAAAAAACCTTTAGGTCGTATCAGAACCACTGGCAGAATCTGTTTACAGCATCTGTTTTTAGTCAGTTACCACTTAATTTAGTCAGAACTACAGCTACGTTTTCTTCAACCAACATCTTAATATTAAAAAAACTTGTAGGAACAAAAAGATGCCTAGAAGCATATCAGTTTGCCTTAAAGTGATTAAGGTCAGCATGAAAAGAAGATTGTCTGTGGTTTAAGACCTGTTGCTTGTGTCCCCACCCCTGGTGCATATCATCTTTAAATAAAAAGTGCAAATGGGATTTGGGGACTGGATGGACTGATTTGCCTATTATTTGTCTTCAGCTGCTTATTCTGTAGCCACCTCACATCAACTGTCCCATTGTACTTTGGATTAGCTACAATTAAATTTAAAATAAGGCTCACTGAAGAAAAAGAAGTGACATCTAACTTCCAGATTCCTCTCACCCTTAAGTCCCACAAAAGTGCTCATTTCCCTTTTTTACAAAAAACCCCCCCTAAAATCTTGATTACAAAACTATTAAACATTTCAGTTCTACCATCCATATAGTCACCTTCCTTTCAAGCAAGGCCAAAAAAGCAATGATGGATTCCCTTTGAATGTAAGATACTACATGTTTTGTAAGTAAACAGGCTGACATTATGATTGCAGTCTTTTCTGCAAGTGTACAGATGTCAGATGAACTGGTCCATTTTTGTGGGACCATGGGTATATGAACACCAGCAGATAAAGATCTAAGACTGATAATATAAACCCAACGTGAACTATTAACTTCCAAGACCACCTACTGTATAAACAAGTCTGATTTTATAAGGGATCAGTCAACAGCAGCTGCGCTTTGTCACAGATGGCTGTCTTCTAAGTTTGAAGCCCTTACCACTAGATGGGGGGTTGGTGTCAGTTGATGGAATTCTGCGACCTACGAAGAGGCAGAAAAAAAATTTATAGCAAACATTATACTTGAAACTAATTTTAAGCATTCAGTGTATGTTTTGTATACAAAAATGTGTCTTCAGTTAGTTACATGTCACTAATTACAACATTCCTGCGTAACAGAAGGATGGCAGTTCACAGTCTATACTATGTCTGTAAGAAGTATGGTTCCACAAAAGCATTTGCAGCATTCACACTCCAGGCCAATCTAGACTCCGAGAGCTAAACTATAAAAGCACCCAGAGAATATGCTCTGCAGGATCCAATACCATCCAGAATATCTTAATTGAGAATCACCATCTTGACCTATATTTCCACAGTAGATCACCTGCATCAGGCTTAAAGTGCCACTTCAGTCACCTAATCAGTCTTTAAAATTAACTATTCCTGGTCGAGTTTTCTTTTCTGAAGATGATTTATGGGGTTTTTTTCCATGGATTATTCAAGATAAATTTTAGAGAGCAACTATTAAGTCAGTGAAATCAGGAAGCTCATCTACAGCACTTACTTTTTACAACAGCTTCAATATATTCAACTGCTTATAAGGACACTATCTTTTTTTCCTTAAGTCTAATATTTCTGTAGTTATACAAAGCTAAACTGCAGTGGACACACACACAAATGGATTGCTGTTTGTCCTCTTTTTACAAAGAGGCTGACATACCTGCACATTGGTGCTGTTGCCTGAAACATACCCTGAAAATAATACTACATGAGATTCACTTTGGAATACTGTCTGTTTTTCATTCACACACACACAACAAGTCATTGTCATACATTCCATGAATGAGAGAGAAAAGATTTGCAATTTAATAAAAAAACCCCCAAAGTATCACAAAAAAACTTGTGGAAAATCTATGCACAGTAGTTGCTATTTCCTAGACAGTAATCTAATGTTTATGAATTCTTTGATTTTTGAAAATGCACTGTTTTAGACTAAGTACAAACACTAAGAGTGAGAACTTAATTCCTTTTCTCAGCTGTATAAAGTCTGGATCCTCCTCATGCCATTTCCTTTCCCTTCCATAACCCTGAAGTACTAATTGAAACATTCAATAACAGATACAGTAAGATGACACTGACTTCTGACATGAGTGCCCTGCTTGCTATTTATCCAGCAGCATCACAGTAGGCTTAAAATCTCTAGAAGGAATATTTAGAGGTCATCAGATGACCAAAAATTTATACAGCTCATTTTGCAGTTGGTATTGATGGCTGACTGTAACAAATTTGTCAGTACTCTCACCTAAATAGCACAAAAACTATAATACAGTAATCAAATCTCTACTTGAACTTCTTTCAGAAGAAAGCACATTAACTGTTTAAATACTTACTAATTTCTATAAAGAGTTCATTAATGTTTATTGCATTTTTCGCACTTGTCTCTACAAATATTGCATGAATGGAATCTGCATAGTCTTTAGCATCTTTTTCCATGACTTCTCTGGAAGAACAAAGCAAAGAAAAAAAAAAAGCTGTGAATGCAAGAAAACCCCACCCCATTACTCAAAATCTTAAGGGATAGATTAAGCTTTTAAGTGTCTCATTAAATTAAATGAGTATTTTGTATTTTACCTGTTGGTCATCACAGTGTTCCCTCATCCTGAAGTTGATGCTCATTCTTTATTCTGTGCTGCCTCCCTGCCTTGAGGTATGAGCATCACTGAAGCACAGTCATAAACTAAACAAGGCCTTAATCCCTCTGACAACATTACAGTGGAATTTGTTTCTTGAGTGCTCTAAGCGTAGGTCTGCAATCAATCATCAGGGAGTGCTTTATTCTTCACACACAGAACAGTTTTAGATGTACCAAAAAGATCCTAAAGCATTATTTCCACTAATCCAGTGGATTTCCTACAGCTGTTTACAAAACCAAGTATCTCGTAACACTGGGCAGATCATTAGTATGGCATTTAATTACATGAAGCATGAAGACATAGCTATAACAGAAACAGACTGAGCACACAAAAACATAGACAAAGAAGTGAAAAAGTTACTCTGCGCCCCTAAGTAGGCAGGCTGATAATGAAGTATGTTTCCCTAATGTGAAAAAAACATACCCAATAGGTGGAGAGAGGACTGGACTATATGTTCTATCACTTTACATAAAATTTCTAGAAAACAGACTACTCTTGGTAACAAGAGACTTAAGCTATCAAAAGCACAGACTGGATCAGTGACTCAAATACTGCCTCTGACTAAACTACAAGGAAACTTGCTCATTACCTTGAATAGCAATGTTTACATTATTTATGATGCCACCTAAGCACCAAGAAAGGAGCATGTGAGACTTAATACTGCATGCCTTATATTTGTCTTCCAAGTAATTTTATACCATATTTCCTTCAAGACACATGCTACTTCTAACAAAAGTTATTGGATCTCACTAGATAACTGCTATATAATAACAATTTGTAAAACTATTCCAAGAACCAACTCTGCCGTGGTTCTTTAAATGCATAACCATCTGTCTCCTTCAAAATGCCAGCTGTGGTACCTTTTCCAATGAAATCTAAAAGCAAGAGTTTGCACACACTTTCTGAATTTTGGCTTATTTAACCAAGACATCAATAAAAAGGGGCTTCTTTTGTTTTTAGTACATGCCTTCTTGAAAGTCTGGCTGTTCATAAAGTTTCTCAAGAACTTTTCCCTCTCTCTGCAATTATTTCAGCCACATCCAATTCCACCCCAATATTTAAGCAGGGAAGGAAGGCACCTGAACAAGCAAGTCAGAAAAACCTACACAATGCTTTCCAACAGGCTTGATGTTTTTCCTAAAAAAAATGAGGTGCTACAGATTGACAGGGGTACTTCTTATAAAGTGAGGTAAACAGCTTGTATTACACTGTAGTTTCACAGGCAGTTAAGGCTTGTGTAACTTGGCACTGCCACCAGAAAAAGTAAAACTGTCTCCCTGTAAACTGCTCATTCCTAACCCTGCTATCCTACCTCTGTCATGCCAGCAAGCATTCACGGTGCAAGCAAGATAAATATACTTGGATCATTTTTCTTTTTTTTTTTTTAAATAGTTTTAATCTGGATCTATTTTACAGCCTGATTTACTGCTGAATCACATACGTACTCACACCAGCACTGGGAAGAAGTGGGTAAGACTGTCCAAGGGCAAACGAACCAAATCTGACAGTAAAAACAGCTCAGACCCCCTGTGAAACTACAATGCTAGTGCAAAACAGTTTAAATTGCTCCATACTTCTTACCTGCTCTGAAATATTTTTAGCACTATAAGCTTAAGTGAAAGCCTACAAACTGTCCACAGTTATTTACCTTACATCATTAAGATCACACTTATTTCCTGCAATAGCTACAACAATGTTTGGGGGTCCATGCTGTCGAAGCTCTTTAACCCAGTTCTTTAATGTTGAGAAAGTTTCCTGATGTGGAAAGAAGAAAAAACACAAAACAGAAGGAATTAAGAATCAGAACTGGCCCATGACCCCAAAAAAAATCCAGAAATTGTAATGGTGAGTCAAGATCAAATTTCTTACCTCTTTTGTGATGTCATACACTATAATGGCTGCAGCTGAGCCTCTGTAATACATCGGGGCTAAAGCACGAAACTGAAAGACAGACACCACACATTATGAATTTGATCTTCCACTGACCTCCATGATTATTATCATCATTATTATTGGAGAAAGTGAAAACTAGCTTTAAAGTTCACATTAGCAGAAATCTTTTCTTTACAATTACAGAGAGGCTGTGCAGCAGAGTGCATGAACTCTACTGTTTCATGTTTCATGAACATGAAACAAAGTATTGTTTTACAAAGGCCAACCAATAAATAATATAGGCATCAGCAGTACACCTACTGCAAAAAGCCGGAAGCCAAACTTGACCTTGTTTTGACTAGATTAGACTCTCTCATTTAAGACTGTAGATTATACACAGACCAAACCTGCAGGATATACACTCAACTTTAAACACCAAGCAAGGGGAAAACAGTCAAAATTGAACTCTCTTCTTACACTTTAAGACAATCATGCTTTTGGACAAAGTAATTTCAAGAAAATTAGCATCTATTGCTACTGATCTGAAATGTTCAGAAGCTGGTGTCATCCTCTAGCCCCACGGATCAGTAATGGCACTTTGAAATGCTAGAAACGTTTGTTTCTTCATAATCTAACCTGTAGCTTTAGGAATTTCGCTTAAGTTTTTTCCCAAAATTTAGAAGCACATTTAAAACCAAAAACTTCAAAAGCCCACAACTATGTGACCTGTTGCAAACAGAGCTTTAAGGAACATGCTAGATAGTAAAAGGCTGCAGTAATTTTATCGTAGTTTTCAGAATTAAGTCTACAGCAGGCATATTTGGCTGGTAGTGCATTTGCAGGGTATAAACCGGGCCTGTACCTTTGCATGAGCATAGTTTTACCAAAAAAAGTTAGAGCATGTTATTAAGTTGCATCAAAAATATCAATCAAGCATTCTTAAAAACAGTGTGAAAGTCTAATTTAAAAAGAAGACAACTAATCTATCAACAAAACTCTCAAAGCGCACAGTAAACCGCATGCACTGCTTTGATGTAAGCACATGTGATTTAGAGCTTTTGTGCATCTTATTACTCAGGGTAAAAACCATGAATAGAATACAGTTTTTCATAAAGACTTATTTGGTTCTAATAAAAGACCAATTTCCTTTTGCTTAGTACAGTTCAACTGAGAGCAATATTATAAATCATAAAAATCTTGCTATAAAGCAGAATTCCAGACCATTTACATTTGGTTCTCAAATTCTGTTTTGAAAACAGGATTTTGAACACAAAGTTCAGAATATAAAAATATTTAATAGTGGGAAAGGGAAACATGGGCAGGCATTCAGTTCACGTTGGGACATAATCCCTCTCTTCCTCCTAAGTACTAAAATGTAAAGGGAAACATATTTGGTAAACCACCACTTGGACTGGTTGCAACCTGGCTTTTTGATTATTTGACTATTTACATTGGGAATAAACCAACTTTCACTTGCCGATTTTGTATGACTCTCATTTCCTGCTGCTAACACTTAGATACTTTTTTCCACCTAAGAGCAGTCAGCAGATAAAATACATTAACAAAACAGATGTTACCAGAAACACTGAATTTTCCTTTTACTATTTTTCCAAATATTTCAGCTTGCCCTACAGCCTCGGATTTATGTTTTGACAGAATTAGTAAAATGACAACATGTAATTATCCAGAGAGACTAACAATTGGTAGGTAAGAACACACCATAGCTCAGCAGAGACATCTTGGTTCCAAGAACGGTGTGGACATCTTTGGTATTCCAGATCACCAAGGAAGGGAACCCTTCAATAATTCATTGTCAGATGTGTTGCATGACCAGAAAACTACACTACAGATTTCACGGCAAAACAGGTACACAGACCATTTGTGACTAGCAATAAGTGATAGTGCTTTTCTATTTTGGAGAAAGAAACGTCTAGGAAGATACTGGCATCATTTCAAAGTAAATAGCCTTGCTCCCATATTTAAGTGGTTTGCTTGGATATACTGAGGCCTCACAGTGACTTCTCTGAGGTGTGGAACATAAGCTTCACAGGTATCACAGCTCTTGGGTCTGAGCCCAGGTAAGACATCTTTCCTTTTTTTATTTCAATAAACAATCATGCAACTTGTATGGAAGAAAATTAGAAGTATCACTCAAAGTCTAAAAACAGAAAGACAAGAACGTGCTCGTCACGTACAGATATGCTTCCTCAGACTGCAGCGTGCTGAATCCAAATTAGGGTGTTCTCCCATTGCTTGCAAACACAGTTAAAGACAACAGGATGGAATGCTAATATGTAATGGATGTTTCCTGCCAAGTTGTGGCAGGCATGTTTATAAAGCTTTCCATTTAAGAGTACCAGCCTCTTAAAATTCATACTCTATCTTTCAGAAACTTCACATTCCAGCATTAACATTTCAGAATGGGCTAGGATGTTCACTTAAGACAAACTATTTACAGCAAATGCTGACTGACTCCTAGTAACGGAAGGTCTTGGCTATTTCTGGTAACATGGATACTATTGACATAGCCCTGAGCTACATCTTTTGAGAACATAAGTTTGCTTTATATGGTGCTGCTGGAGGGAAATAAATTGTCATTCAAAATCCAGAGCACTGAAATGCAATACAAATATATTTGAGATACTTTGAGAAGTAAAACTTTACAAAATAAGAGATCAGTTAACATCCATAGCATGTCTTGAAACACTGCTTTTGAAAGCCTAAACCCACATCCTACTCACATTAATAACTCATACAGCTGCTAACACATTCTGTTAGCTTCGGTGTTCATTTTTCCAGAATTGGAGTTACCTGTACTATAAAACATGATGATTTATTTCACTTTGATTCTCATGTTGCCAGTTGCACTGGCTGCAAATGCTGCAGTTGGATGTTTAAAACTCAACTAGAAATGGCACTAGAGACAGCTGCTGGCTTGCCCCCTGCCACCACCTTGTTTTGAAACGGCACTCCCTTCCAGTGAATCTAAACCCAGTCCTCTGTTTTACAAGCTCATCTTCTTAGGAAATCATCCTTAAATCTGTACTTTAACCATGATAACAATGAAAAATAAAAACATATTTACAGTGCCCGTATCTTGATAAAAACCTGCATAGAAACAGATGTTCTAATAGATCTTCTTAAAACCAGCCACATCATGACTTTCAGGGCAAGGGTTGAAAAGTGACCCAAACTCCAGCCAGAACTGTCACCCCACATCCTGATTCTACTTACCCGCTCCTGTCCGGCTGTATCCCAGATTAGGAATTTATGCAGCTCATTTTGATACTGTACAGTCTTGGTCATAAATGAGGCTCTGGAAAAAAATTACAGCTTATGCTTTTCAGAATATCAATATGTTGTTAGAACATCACCACCATGAACTTTTTAAAAGGTTTACATTCCAATAATAGTGCCCCCCCCAACTGATGAAGACTTTCATATCTAAAGACTGAAATTAATGAGGCAAAGGGCCTCAGAAGATTAAATTTCCTTTCGGGGGATGAAATTCAAGCAACAAAACAGAAGGAACACAAATACATATTATAAGCTTTTATTGTTCACAAGCTTTTGATAAAAATAAATGATGTATGAACAAAAAACCAGAAAGGTCAGCCTTTTCCACAACATTCTTCCTAAATGGAGGAATCGTCACAGCAAATCCTTAAGTGTATACCAGAAACTTCCTGAGGGCAAGAGATCAAATCTGTCCCCTTTGTATCAGCTTTTTCTATCTCTGTGCTAACATTCAGATAAACACCAGTAAGTCCATACTTGGGAATAAAATACGGGAGATACATATCACTATTGGGAGGTGTTACAAGGACAGAGAAATCAATAACAAGTAACTTGCTTGTTGTCTGCACTCTGTCCAGCTCCCAGATCCTGTGATTATATACTTCAGTCTGCAGAGGCTCTTGCACTTCCAAAAGGACAAATAAGAAAACCTCTCCTTATGCTCCAGCTGCCCCCTTCCTCAACCTCTAGATGTTTTACAGTAAAATACTGCAAATATTGTAGAGTACTTTTGTGCTTTACTTGATCTGCTTTACATGAATCAGTGCATTTCCCACAAGAACAGGGATTCTGAGACCTAATCTTTTGCAAGATAATGAACGTTATCTTGGATCTTAAGTACCACCAGGGCATAGATTTTAATGTCCTCAATACTTCTGTAGTTAATATAACTACATGTCTTTCGACATGGTTCAATGTTACAGGAGTACAAAACAGCTATTACATTTAAAATAAAGAAAGGGAGCAATTACACAATGCTTTCCACTGTTGAGGTAACCTTCTCCCCATTCCTTAAGCTCAGATGGTTTGCCAAATAGTATGTCAATCTCCAAAGTTGATTACTCTTTTAAGAAGCCAGATACAAGGTTGTAGCATCCCTAAAAAGAAAGAGTCTAACTGCAATGCATTTCACCACAGTTAACTAGATGATGCAATAAGCAATGGAAAATAAAGTGACAGGAGTATCTGGTGCAAAGCACAGCAAAGACTTACACTTCCTTAAGACTGCTGCAAATTAAGCATCAATTCTGAATGCTCTGGCCAATATGGAAACTATTTCCTAAATCATAGATTCTCACTGAAAATTTATCTTACTTGGTTCTATAAGACTAAGCATTCCTCTACAGTCAATTTGAACTGAACAGCTGTGTTGCTCTAATTCACATCACAACTAAACACACCAAATGTTAGATGACAATAGAGGTGACATGCTACTTGAAATTCTTTAAAAAGTGGATGCTTTAATTGTGACAGTTTCAAAATGAATTTGCTTAAAATTTTGGGACTGTATCTTATTGGAACTTCACACAATCCTGGCATTTGGGCAAGTTTTGATTCATTTATACTACTATAGCAAACTACCAACAAATCATTTTAAGACTACTAAAAGACAGATTTTTGGTGTGTCACTTCAATAAAGTATACTAATCCCAGTACTGTCATTAAACCCATGAAGACAAACTCTGTTCTACACGTTAGCCTCACTACCACAATGGCTAGCATCTTCTAACAGTACCTTAAGTTACTACACAGTATCTGTTACAGACATTCCCATGGGAAGACATGTGCATATGATCTCCCGGGGTTCCCAAGTTCAGACAGGTGCTACATTGGAGGGAGAAGAAGAAAAGAAAAAAAAAAAATCAACCCACACACCACACAGTCAGAATTAAAACAAACTGACTTTGGAAGGAAGACAAGATTTGATGGAAGTTCATTCCTGTCTCAGCCCTTCACAGAGAGGAAAGAAAAAAAAGAAAAAAACCCCTACCATAAACCCTCTCACAAGTTTTCTGCAGATAATAGAAAATTCTGCTTTGCCTGAATAGAAGAATCACAGATCACAATCTTTACTCTGCAGCTTTACATAGTCTTGCAGACATGAAGAGCCTAAAGCCATCAAGCACAGTATTTTAGAATATTAGAATCTGAAAGCACTCCAGGAGGTTGCAGTTCACAGGTGATTGGAGACATAATGCAAATTCCATACTGGGTTACTCAGACATTTAACCCAAGTAGTCGAGATGTGTGGTGACATATCTCTAACTATAGAGCAGAGCAACCCCATCAAATAAACAGGCACCTCTCATGTTTGCAAAACCTGCCTGTGTTACCGTACCTGAACACAATAGGTAAGTTTGGGCCACTGTAGATACCACTCATTTCAGCCAACCGTTTAACAGAGTGTTTTTAAAAGCATCTGGATTACTAGGAATGAAAATGGATAACCAATTTCTCAAACATCTCAGGTAATAAGAAAAACAACTGGATCTTTCAATAGTGTCCCCCTGAAGAAGTTGTTTTACTCAGAGTTGGTATCACTATGGGCAAGAGGTCTGATTGTTCTGTACAACCTGAACTTAAATGTTTACAACAACCTGCTCTCCTACTTAAGCAAACAGCAATATACTATCCACAGATCAGTATTGTGGTCCTCCAGAAAAGAACCTCTACTGCAGGCAATCTGACAGTAACTAAGAATGTTCGGTCCTTGAAGATCCAAGAAAACTGCTCAGCAATCTATCTCAAAGGCTACCTTTCTTAACAGGGAAATTTAAACAAAAGCATACTTCCTACAGAATGTCTTGTCATTTGATACCAGTATTTACCCTCAAAAAAGAGGCTGGGAGGTGTGGGGGGAAGAGAGAAAGATTACTTTTTTTAGAAGGACAGGATGAGACACAGATGATCTTTATCAGCAGGATATTTTCTGGTCAAAGCTGTAGTTCAGCCTGTGCGACACCTGAATCAGGAAGTTGCACTGACACCCCCCACATACATTTCTCAGCATCAAGTGAAGTCGTGTCCTCCTGTAAGTAAATAATTACTTCTGAGCAAAGCAGCCCATAAGAGAATTGCAAAGCAAAGAAGACAGCAGAAGAAATAAAGAGATCCAACCACTCCAAGAGTTCCTGATGCTTACCCATCCTATCAATTTGAAGACTTGAGCTCGGTAACCGTGCTACTCTGAGGTGAAACCAATTGCATTGCATTAACAATTTCGTCACTTACAAGCATGCATATTGCATATAAATGCAATTAGAACTAATTAATGAAGAGATTTACAACCTGAATTAGTATGTTAACTACCTTCAAAAACCTAGCAGACTTATTACTGTACTTGATTCTTTAAAAAACCCCCAGAACTTAAAAAACAATAGGTAGTTGCATAATAATTGGACTTTGAAATTTAAGAGTAGTGCATGAGAAAAGCACGTTGTTCCTTCAACAGAAGATTCTACAGTGTAATTTATTCACAACCCAGGACTCCTAGCACGATTTTGTTAGTTTAGATTAGCAGTACAAAATGAGTCCAGACTTCACACACAAAAATGGAAGCTGCAGGAGTGCCGAATACACTCCTATGCTTCCTAAGGTACCTCATGAGCTAATTAAGGCTGCAGTCATGTTTATTACCACATTTATCTGCCACACATGGAGAATCCCCACATGATCTATTCAGGAGGTACAAATATATATTCATATAGTGTGGTTTAATTCTTGAATAAGTCACATTTACTTTACTTAGTTTCTTACCCTATTGTTGGGTTGATGTTGGGATCAAAGCTATCTTCTACAAATCTCCACACGATACTTGATTTGCCCACACCAGTATCCTAAAAAAAGAACAGAAACAATTGAAAGAGATACTAGTTACTGTAACAGATTATTCGTTAGTCTGCAAATCTCGCAATACAGCATGCATGAACAACACAGTCCTGCAGAGAATCTCAGAGAAGTTAGATTCTTAAATACTTCAGGTATTACATCCGTTTAGCAGAAAAATGAAAGGTCTGATAAGTTACAGTTTTCTAAACAAAATTGTTAAGATATTTTTATGAAGGACTACAAAAATCTGCTTTCATACTTATAATCAGTAATTCAAACCTTTTTTTTTTTTTTCCCAAAGCTTGCATTTGAACAGGAGTAGCAAAGGACCATCTCCCGTTTTTAGCGAAATACACAGCAATTGAGTATGGTACTCCATCTTTGCAAGCCAGCGAGCACAGTAAATTATACAAGTGTGACACACGCATTTCAACCTCTGACTAATGCCGTCCCACCCTGCTTAATGAAAGACTTGAAATTTCTTCTGTGACACACCTGAAACATGTTTCTAATGCAACTCCACAGATCTATAAATGGTAAAAGAGGAAATGTAACATGAAAATTCTAGGTCATGTATGCATTTGCAACACTGACTCCACTGTTAAGAAAAAGGATAAACAGAAGGCATACTTAGGAGTGAAATAACTCAAACTATTAGCAGTAAACTATTCTGAACAGCAGCTGGACATTTTAAATGGTCATTTAATTAATATAGGTGAAGAAAAGCTTTGCTTTACATCACCAGTGTCATTAAAATTAAAAAACCCTGAGGAACTGCTTCATTGAAAATGAAGTCTTATGCCATTCATGCATTTGCCTGAATCTTCTGATTACTATAGTAAATTTAGATACAATATGTATGCTTATGTTTATGTTTTCAATCTGTTTTCCTCTCAAGAAAAAGCACATTATCTCAGTTTCGTATTTTATAATGTTTACAGTCTCAATAAACAGGAGAAGTCTTAAGAAGAGAAACACAAATGCAGTTCTCTGGTAGTTCAAGGACTAGTTTTCCTAGGTGCTTATTCTCCTTTTCTTCCCTGATGAAAGGTTTCTCAGGCCAGGTGAATGCAAACAGTAGCTAGTAGTTACCCCAAATACCATCATAACACAAAGAGCACAGAAACACATAGTTTTCCCTCTGAAGGGCAACGGGGCCCATTTAGAAGCAGAGAACAATTCTGCCTGTCACAGTCCGTACAGTGTAGGATTTAGATACAGGTGAAGACAACTCCAGGGATTCATCGTGAGGCTCTCCTGTGACACCCCCACACCAAGCCAACGCACAACTTTATAGCTTTTTGTTTTTAAAGCATCTACTTCAGTGTGTTTGATGTCTCCTTCTTCCACCACCTGCAACTTAGGACACTTTCAAAGTGTACATATGTTGTAAAAAAAAAAGTTCAAGCCCCTCCCCCTCTCCTGCGAGTTTGATTTCAGGTGCTTTCAGTTATTTAGTGAACTCCAAGCCCGAAAAAGCTTGTGAAGAAGAGGAAAGATTACACTGAATGTTCGTGCTTCCTCTATTTTACTTTTTAAAAGAAAACACTGAAAAAAAGGAGTGATATTTACTTCTGGAAAACGCCTCCCCCCACGGAGGGGAAGGCCCTTCCGCCCGCCCGGTCTCCTCAGGGGACGGGGCCAGACAGCCGGCGGCTCCGGTGAGGCCCACCCTTGGCCTGGCGAGAGGACCCCCGCCCGCAGAACCTCTCCAGGGCTCACCCTGAGGCTCCCCACCACCAGAGAGCATTCCAAGCCAGCCCTTCAGCTGTCGCCCTCCC
>NW_010105551.1:100568-110389 GCF_000699245.1 Pterocles gutturalis | reverse complement strand
AATAATAATAATATACCATAGCTCTGACAGTAACGTCAAAGCTGACCAAGGTAGTTCAAACGTAATCAGGTCAAACCTAACAAACACATTATGAGTCTGGCCTTCTTCTTACCGGCTTGCTGGTCCAAATAATAGTCAAGCCTCTCTGTGAAAGGAATAGCAACCCTTGCTTTGGGAAGATTTTGTTTCCCTGAAGATGAAAAGCAATGTGGAAGCTCCTCAAAAGACTGAGTTGTTTGTCCTTTCCACATATTTGCTAAAACAAACCTCCCACTTGCATGATGTGTACACGCTGCCCATGTTACTGTAAGGCTGGGCAGACCATGTAGGAGTGAAGGCGTGTTTGACATTTTGCGTCACTGTGATGGTCTGATGGAGTTGTCCTTTAGCAACGAGTGGAGAAAACACGTTTTTCAGAGTTAACTCGCTCACTGTTACCATATGTAGGAGGGAAATGATGGGGTGCTGACTAACACTGTGGGGAAGCTTGGAAAATCCTCTGAAAACTGAAATAGAAGACTATCTTAGGCATTTCCTTAACCTCTGTATTTTAGGCGTTTTCTCTTCCCATCTTCTCAGTCTACAATTGCTCCTGTGTTCTGCCATCTACATTGCTTATTTTGGGCTTCTGCTGGAAACTGGCTTGAAACTAGAAAGGTATTTGTTTTTTAAGCTAGACAAAACATTGGAAATACATGACTCTAGAGTGACAGGAGGAGACGTAACTGCTTGAATTTAGGGTTTTCCTATTTGTAGGTTTCATCCTCTTCCATAAGTTAAAAATGTATTAAGAAACATTTAGAGGTATTTAGAGACATTTAGAGACATTTAAAAATAAAGTACAATTTTATGTCTTTTTTCTTATAGAAGCCAAAGAGAAACCACCACTGACACTAATGGGACAAAAATAGCAATATTGTTATCTTAAGCAGAGACATTTTCCATTTCCACTTTCTGGCACACTGAGAGAAATACAAAATGGAAATGGCCACAAGCACATTATTGTTATGACAATCGTAGTTGTAAGTTATAATTACTAGGAAAACTTTGTCATTTCTATACTTCTGTCAACTTCATAGATAACCTGCCCGTGTGTTTCAAGACCAAGCCCTTAGGGAAGAGATTTTCTGCAAAAGCAATGAAATGGAGGGGTTACTCCTCATGGAAAGGGAGGAATGACAAAAGACAGAAGGCTTTCATAGCAAATCACAGTAAAATGGATGTTAGCATTCCCCTTGGCCAGTTCTATGTCCCTTAACCTTATTTTTCCCTACCATGCTTTCTCCCCCTCCTCCCATGGCTATTCTATAATAGCAGGACAACAACTCCTTTCTTCTCCAGGGTATAAAAGTCATTTATATTGTTGAGAGGAAACTGCTTCCCCTCACAGTTGAAATTTCAGTGACATTTCTAATCTGTAAAGTATTGGCACATAACATTTAGAGCCATGGTGTGCCATGACCAATTTAGCAACTTATTTACTATCCCTCTGAGCTAAATGTGTGAAGCTTTTAGATATGTAATGAATAATGTAACAGGGCCTCCAAAATGCCAGTTTGTTTCACAGAATTGTGTTTATCTTAATTATACGCTCATATACAAACTACAGCTTAGCAGTGGTCCCCACACTTTGTCCGAAAGTGGTAGTCTCCAGCAGCTCAGACCGTGCAAAACCTGTTTAGGTTCACACAAAACAATTTAGTCTTGTCTGTGAGGACCCCTGCACTTGTCTTAAAACCATGTAACATCTGTTTCCCCCCTTCTGAGGCCATTTTTCTTAGTTTGTAAGGATAGGATGTGTTCTCTTGAAACAGATTGATGCCAATGTCCCCAGAGCTGAGTCCAGAAATGTGCAGCCCTGTGTCAGGTCTGTGCTACCGACCTAAGCCCTGCTGAGAAACAGAGCCCCTTAAATAAGACAGTAAAGTATCAGTTTTGTCCTAGCATCCAAGCTGATATACACAGTACCATACTGTGGGCTGCAGACGAACAGGTTTTGTTGGAAAGATGTCTAGCACGCAGCATTTAGCTCCTGGAAGGAGATTTTCTGTGCAGATTTTACCAGGTTCATCCAAGCACAAAAACCAAGGAATTGTTTTTGGAAAACATGAAGAGAACTTATGACTTGCCTTTTGCTCTCCTGTTTGAACATAATGTTGGGAGATATTATTATCTAGCTGGTCACATGGAAGCTAATACTTGGACTATGCTCCTGGCTTTCTCTAAGATGTGCAGGGAAAATATCTTTGTAACTGTTTGTGTGCTAAGACAGTAAGATCTCTTGTTTTCTCATTTGTGTTTACACATCTTCTAGCACGACACTGTAACCATAACATCGATTATAAAATTAAATGTAACTGAAGACAAAAGCTATGAATCCTTGGAAATTCAGGGATATGTTAAATAATATACCATTTTGTAGGTGAAAATATTCACTTCAAAAAGGTGAATTCTCTCCCTTTTTACTATTCACCTTTTGGAAAACTATTTTGTCCATGAGGACATTGCATCTTTCTCAAACATCTGGCAAGTGTCTTTTAGGGACAGACTAAAATTGTAGAATGGAGAAATACAAACAGCATAATTATAGCTTTATTTTTGTCCGCTCATGAAATTGAAGGATTAGCTGTACGGGACAGCTGTTAGGTAGGGAGGTGGCTCGAGGTCAGAAGGTTGTTCTCTTGACTACAAAGAGGATCTCTGGACTGGAGAGAAGAAAGCTTCAGCTAGTAACAAACTGAGGTTTTAGCTTAGTCTCTTAGGAAAAGTGAGTTTATGGGACCCCTTATATATGCCTGCATATTTTTGTTTCATTTCCTTACCCACAATATCTTTTGAATCCATTGGTCAATTCAGTGCAATTTGACAGAGATTTGTAATTCTCAGAGATATTTTGTTCCTTCATGTGTCAAGGCAATACACAGCTAATTGAAGGGGGAAACCATCTTTGTTTTCCACTGAGTGAAAGACTTTACGGGGGCTTGGATCCACCAAAAAGGCTGAGACATTGTGAAGATGCCCATTAAAGAAGGAACTTCTATCAAGGTTCACGCTAGAGACTCCAGCTGCAAAGGATGCCTCAAAAAGAAATCAGATGCATTTAGTACTAGGTTTCATTGTAGTGCAGATGCAATAGTGCAGATAAGAAGTTTATGTGAAATAAGTAATAGTGTGTCTACAGAGACGGATGTAGTTTTTTGTGATCTGGCTCTACCTCTCCTTTGAGCTGACAGAGGCAGCCCCAGAACAAAAGCCAAGTAACAATATTAATACAGAGGTTTGTTTGAGCTGATGCCAGCCTCCCAGCAAGTTTTTTACTATCTCAGACACAGAATTATATCATTATGTTTGAACTACCTGGGCAGAGAAGATGAATGCCCAGAAAACAATACCAACAGACACTGTGCTCTAACCTTTCTCCATTCTAGTTTACTAGGGCCCATTAACCCCAGCTTGTTACTACCTTACTGGCTTCCATTGAGCAGAACTTTTATCCTGCTGTATAAAAAAGCTGATGCTTACATGAGGAATGGTGTGATCAATGGAAACAATAAAAACTGGTTTTTTGTTTTTTTTTTTTTAGCTGTTGAAATTTCTGGTGTCTAACAAGCAGAGAGCCTTGACTGAAACACTGTTTGCTGTCATGCAAGAATCTCTGTTCCTTTTCCTCCTCTCCCTTCTGAAGTTCCCCCATAATGATCTCTCTCTTCCTTGTGTGTTACTTTGCTCACTACACCTTGTGCTTCCCCCGCCTTTCCCCAACACCTTGATCTTCCTGGAACCAACTTTCCTCAGAGATAGCAGCCATCAGCAGCTAACTCTGCCCTTATCTCATGTTTTCAGTTTCTCCTGGAGCTATTCTCATTTATCACCATCTTCAACTTCTTGTGTCTGGAGTGGCCTTGTGGGACATTCTCTTCGGGCAAGCCCTATACATCTATAGATCCTACTTTTGCAGGGATGACTGCTCCAAAACCTACAATGACACAAGTATGAGGAGAGAATCTGGGCAGACAGCCCTATAACTGCATGACATCATATTCATGACCTCATGTAACTGTGAAGATATGTGTGTTGGGAGAAGGGTGTGAGATAAAGAGGAGTCAGGAAACACCTCTTCCCTCTGGGAGGTGGGTTGGAGGAGCAGAAGGAGCTACCAGATTGGTTCAGACCTAGACCTCATACTCCCAAACCTCTTCCTGCCTCCCCAGAAGCCAAAGTTTTATTCTACTCAATTTTCTTTATAAGAACCTGTTTTCACCTGTGCCACTAACATAGCTTTGATATGTAGTGCACACAACTTGTGTAATGGCATAAAACCTCCCGTAAAAAAAAGAACTGAGGAGATCTGTCAAATTCAGTGGCTTTGATCCTTGAACGAGGCATTCAAACCTGGATGCCAGAAGTTAAGCATCTAAAATAAATATGTGTCTGGCTCATTAAAAGTGCAGAGCACCTTTCAGTGCTGTTCAAATCTGAAAATCAAACACAAAAGCCAATCAGAACTAACACTTGTCGCTCTGCCAGAAAAAGAAAAAAAAAACCCCAACAATAACCAACACCCTCCACCAATTCATACAGATCACCAGACTATAACTTGAAAAAATATGTTCACATTTATCACTGATATCTAAATTATAGTAGGTCTTTTAAGTAGTCAGCCAGCAAACTGAAGAAATAATATACAGGCTGTCAGAAAAATGGCATTCATTTGCACCTGCTGAGGATCTCATCCTTACCCTTGAACAGATTATAGATTTTAAAATTTGTCTTGCTTACCAAGCATGCAGAAAAATCCAGGTGTCAATGGAAGAAAGTATAGAGGTTTCTGAATTCTTTTTTCAGCTCTCCAGACCCTCAAGGCAGTTCTTACTAAAAAAAAGCTTGAATCCCCCTTTAGCTGAGGAATGAGGGTTGCTTGAGACTGTCCCCGAGGGTGTATTGCCATGCATATTTGAATGGCAGGTTCCCGGACAACTGGATACATGAATATCCACACTCCCTTTGCCAAAGAAAAGAATAGAAAGGTATGAGAGCTGATAGAATACAGCAGGACCTTTTTCATGGGATTATCTGAAAGTTCACTTTAAAACAATCTTCTTTACTTTTAGGGGCTTACTGGGAGGTTTGTTGCTGCTTTTCATTATGCATAAGGTTAATAAGATTTTCTGTCTGTGTCAAAAATGAATAGATTTGCAGAGCCTCTGAAATCTATCAAACCTTAAGGAACCTCACCCAACGAGAGGTGGAGTTTCCTGAGCGTGGGTTGATGTGCTTGGATCAGGATTGTCCAACTGAAGTGAACAACGTCCCTGCAAGACAAATGTTTATCCCTGTGTTTTCAACGTGCCCTTAGAGAAGAATGAATATTCTTGATATGCCTTACAAAAGATTAAAAAAACAGAAAGAGAAGTAGAAAATAATGTCCTATGTGTGGAGGTGAGATATATTTCACCTCATTCCAGATATCTAAGGGCTCGGCTTTAGTCTAAGCCAGTCATGTCAGTAGTCTGTAGTTTGCAAAGAGGCAGGCACCTACAAAGGACAATTCATCTTCTCCAAGAACAGATGTATATGAAGGATGTAGGGGAAGTCTGTCTTTCATCACAGACTACTGGAGGAGCCCAGATGATGAGCTGAGGCCAGATGCCTAACCCTTAGACAGCTGATGTTAAGGGAGATGAATCTGTGACTTTATCAGAAGATGAGATGTGATTGTACTGTTGTGTGACATGACACAACAAACTGGTTTCTGAAGAATATGCACCATGAGTTTTTTTTTTAGGTCAAGCTGTTTTCTCTCTTTCTGATAAGAAAAATGCATCAACATTTGACAATTTATTCACTGGGCTGCCTTTGAATGGGTTTCTCCATTAGTTTTGGACAATGACTTTTCTGAGAGTAGAGCTGGAACATGTCTAGCCAAAATTCCTTAGCAAGGATGAAGAAAAGGAGAACCATGAAAACAGACAAGCTTGCTATTAAAGTACATGACACTAAATAACTGCTACTTTAAGGATCAGAGTGTTATGCTGTTGCTCTGAAGTGTCAGCCTTTTAAAATATTGGAGTATGCAGAAACACATATAGCAGAGGTTTACCAGGGCTTCATGAAGTCACTGGAATGGATGATTGTGAATAAGGCTCTCGTTGACCCCAAATAGTATTAATGCCACAAAATAAAATGCCAAGCACTGGAGGGCTTTCTACCATAAGCCTCATACAGCTTCAAGGCTAGATCTAAGAAAAAATTAAGGTACTTGGAGAATGATACAGGCACTCTGAACTATCTGAAAACACCTTTGCTTGTTCATAGAGTTTAAAGATACTCACATGCAGGCCGTTCTTACCCTAAGCCACCCAACTCATCCAAACCTCTTGCTTTAGTGCTTATTCTCAAGACCAAGCATCAACTTGCAGTTATGCAGACACTTCCACCAACTCCTCTGAAAGTCTTACTTCTCAAAGTGCATTTAATAGACACAGACAAAACTCATTCCATCACCCAGGACAGCTGTGTTAGCTCTGGTGACAATAACATCTCCTGTTGACTTCTTATTTAAGTGCAGGAGGTGTCAGCCTCTGAATCTTGAGCTGTTCACATGAGATTCCATAATGTATTTGCAATACCTGACTAGCAACACAGGCTCCTTGATAATGACAATACTGTTGGATAACATAAAAATACAGGAGCAAATAAACAAGGTAGTGCTGTTCAGATTACTCTCATTAAATCATCCTTGGCACCCTTCAGCCTGCCACATACTGTGGTTGTGGGATCTTTAGGAACTTTTTTCTATGAATCTTTGCCTTCCTATCAGCTTTTTGAAGTTTGTCTTTAACTTTCATATTTGAAGGTAACTGGCTTGTTGGAGTGGCAAGGTTAGAGCCATGCTTGGTCTTTTGAGCTACCACAGTAGACACCTATTCTCAAAAGAAGGCCTTGAGCTTTGGGCTGCCAAGAAGTAGAAGCTGGCTGCTTGCAGCCATCAGTCAAGTGTCAGACTTCTCTGGATACAACTCTGTGTTCCAGTTTCCATAAGGCAGTTGTAAATGACCCACCTGGCACACAGTGTTTTTTAAGGTACTTCATTGTCCCCAAATCTTCTATTGGAAAGCTTAATTTCTGCTCTACTATGATATAGTTCTGCTTACCATGGATTCAAGATGTTTGAAATCTAAGCACTTTTGCATGTAACTTGCAGACAATGAAGCCTTTTACTGGGCCTACCCCTTTCCCCATAAATCTTGTAGCAAAGGAGGGGAACTCACTTGTCACTATCTGTATCATCTACAGCTACTTACAGGTAAAACTGTGCCAGGTGTGGTGCAGTTTTGGGTTTCCTCTTATAGGCCTGCAGCCATATGAATCTTTGCAGAAGGCAGACAGGAATTTATAGCCATGTAATTATTGAATAAACTATGATGAGTCCTGGGGAAATCTCTATGTACAGGAATACCTGAAGAAAGAGACAATCCCACCTAACTTTCATGCTAGTCTTCTGCATTGATAATCAAAGCAGATATATCTACAATAACTTCCTGCCTGTTAATTTCCTTGAGGGCACTTTCCTTTTCCTGCCTTCAGTAGAGAAAAACCTCAAAGCTGCATTAAATCCATTGATTCTCATTCATCTGCCCGAGAAATTCAATTTCTGTGGAATATTTCTCATTGAACATGTTTAGTCCAATTGTAAATAACTGAAATACTTACAATCAGATGGCATTATAAACATACCTAATCCTATTTTTTCACTAACTGAGGCAGTCAAAGCTGTTTGGTTCAAAGGACATGGCCTATGGGTTCATGAGACAATAAATCTATTTTTAACATTCACACCGCAAGATTAAAAATGCTGCGACCATATGAGGCAAAACACTGATAAACAGCCTGTGTTTATGGTTTACTCACTGTGCCAGTCACTTTGCTAGTTTATGCTTGTTCCAAAAACTGTGACTGGATAACTTTGTGCCAGGAGGTCAGCTATCACCTCTGCTGCTGCTGCTGCCATCAAAGCAGAATTAGTTGCTGTATGACTGTTGGATGTCCCTACCTAACCTGGTGTGTCCTGGACACCACTGAGTCATCTACCCATGCTGGAGGATTCAGCCAGAGGCAGGGCATTGTTGTGGCAGCTCTCTGCACAGAGTGACAGTGAATCTGGTCAAGGCCTTTCAAAGGACAGTTTTGGCTTGTCTTACAAATGCAGAACACATACAGGGAAAATGTAATTTTTTCATAAATTTGCCCGAATGTGTATTTGGGGAAATCGTTCTCAAAAAATTTTTATTTTAACCTTCCGTAAATGGAAATGAATAAAGTAAAAAAAAAAAAAGGAATAAAAATAAATTACTTTTAGAACAAATAACTTCTGTGCTGGAAAATCAGCTTTTAAGTATAACAGAAGGTGAATAATAGGATTGCAATGAAAATATGTACTTCTGAGAGTTTCAGAGCTTTTTCAGTGTCCTAACTTGTATTTATTTACTGGTACTAAAAGAGATTTTCCTTTCTCATCCCGATCTGAGAAAGGGGCTCTTTGATTTGTTTGTTGATCTTTTTTGGAAAATCCAAGTCTTACAATTTGGGGAAAACATCTCCCTCAGCATAGTGCTTCCCATCGATTTTAAAAGCCTGTCAAGCGTCTTTCTGTAGTTCTGATTTATTGAAGCCATGCCAAAGGTGGACACCACAACTCTGTGCTTACTTGACCAATTCAAAGGGGGTGTTTATGGGCAGACACTGTGGCCTAGAGGATGTTATCGCTTTCCCACCCCCTGCCAGGATGGAATCTGACACTTCTCACTTTGCTAATGTTTTCTTCTCCCTTGCCCCTGGCTGTGGCTAAGTGATTGTTTATGGCAGATACTTTAAATCATTATCACCTCCTGGGCTTTTGAGTGCTGCCACATAATCTGCTTTTGCATCAAGGAATCTCTTCTATCAGTACAAAGCGAGGCCAAATGTTTATCTGGTGAGATGATAGCCAAAGTGTCTCTTCTAATATTTCAAAACAAACAGCAATGCCTTTTCTATGTTGCAATGAACACGAGATAGCTAAAGCTAAGCAGTATCTGACACCCCTCAGTGCACAGCGCAGGACTCCTCGGGTAGCTATTCACTATTTGTTTTTAAAACATCAGAAATATCCAGGGAACTTGGAGGATTATTTAAGCTTCACAAAATATGCCTGTGTTTGTGGTGTTGCCTTAGCACTTACACCCTGGTTTGCAGTGTGGTGGTACCATCATAAAGACAAGGAGAGCTTTGCTCGGGTGATGGTCCAGCAGTGACTTCAGGTACAGGCACAGCCAGATGTGCAGAGAAGGCAGCTGTGCAGCACAGGCAGCTCTGCAGTGCAGCCAGCTGTGCAGTGCAGGCAGCTGTGCAGAGCAGGCAGCTGTGCAGTGCAGGCAGATGTGCAGTGCAGCTGGCTGTGCAGTGCAGCTGGCTGTGCAGTGCAGGCAGTTGTGCAGAGCAGGCAGCTGTGCAGTGAAGGCAGATGTGCAGTGCAGCCAGCTGTGCAGTGCAGCTGGCTGTGCAGTGCAGGCAGATGTGCAGAGCAGGCAGCTGTGCAGTGCAGGCAGATGTGCAGTGCAGCCGGCTGTGCAGTGCAGGCAGGTGTGCAGTGCAGGCAGATGTGCAGTGCAGCTGGCTGTGCAGTGCAGCCGGCTGTGCAGTGCAGGCAGATGTGCAGAGCAGGCAGCTGTGCAGTTCAGGCAGCTGTGCAGAGCAGGCAGCTGTGCAGTGCAGGCAGATGTGCAGTGCAGCCGGCTGTGCAGTGCAGGCAGGGGTGGAGGGCAGCCGGCGGTGCAGTGCCG
>NW_010105551.1:38100-100488 GCF_000699245.1 Pterocles gutturalis | reverse complement strand
GGCTGTGCAGTGCAGGCAGATGTGCAGTGCAGGCAGATGTGCAGAGCAGAAGAAGCTGCTGGGAACACAGGGAAGGCCATGACCTCTCTGCCCAGCTTGGGAAAGCTAAGCTTGTTGTTGCTCTCAGGGGAGAGATAGGTAGAAGGGCTGGGATTACTGATTAGGAGGGAAAACAACCTCTCCCAGAATCATCAGTGACTACAGCTATGGCACTCCCAACCCCCTGGGAAGAAGCACTCTTCGGGAGTGTCTTCCACAAACCCCCTCTGGTTCTTGCCTCCTTGATTGTGCCTCTCATCCTCTTAGCTCTCATCCTCAAGGAAGCAACATTCAGCTTTTTTTTTTTTTTAAAGGGCTGAAAGACCTTCATCAGGCTCGGAAAAACCGCCACGGCAATCCTCACAGCTCACCAAAGGTGTCTAGTAGTTGTCAAGTAGTTTGTTGGCAGAGGAGAGTTCAAAGGAAGCAATTGAAGGATATCCATCGGTAGGCTGGTAATAATTAGAGAGCTTCTCTTACACACTGAGGCCAGCGGTATATTCTGGAAAGCTTCTATGTGAAGAGGAGTTTGGAAACAAAAGTCTCACCTATTGAAAGTGCTCAAGTGAGTGTTGAATAGGTGCTGAATGGAAATTGGCCCAAGCTTCCAAGTTTTAGGTGTTTTAGATCACTTGTTACTAAGTAAATGAGAAAAACACTGTCAAATATTGTTGGATAAAACCCTAGAACGAGAATTTGCTTTAGAATCCACATGGAATTTCATATTTGGAATGGAAGCTTAATAATTTGCTTGATAAGGAGCTGATGTTAGTATAGAAGTTGATGTATAGGCTTAAATCCTGGTCTAAATTATGTTCCACAGGGCTTTGGCACTGACCAGAGCTATTTGGAGACTTTTTCTAAAGAATTGGGTGCAGGGAGAAGGGGGAATAGTGGACAGTGTTTAGGAAAGAAATAAGCAGGTTTCATGGATATTCACATTCTTCAAAGGGAAACTTGCTGTCCGAAAACATTAACATCAACAGAAATGTAATGGGTTTACCTTTCTGGTTAACCATACAACACAGCTGTTACCTCACTTCACTGTTCAATGTATTGCAAGTTTGGTGCATGAAATTACTCTGACATCCAAATTAATCCAAAACACGATGGCAGGAGTAAACACAACCAAATAAAGAAATCCTGGTTGTGGCTTTGAAAAACCCCTGCTGTTATACTGCTTTGAAAATGTCCAGAGTTGTCAGCACAGCCAGCTCAAGGCTGACTCATGGCATGGGTGCCTAGGGAATGTTCTAAGTGGCTAAAGGAGTTGAAGTTACAGTTCCCTTCAAGCCAGATACAGAGTAGTTCAGTTCTTTCTATTATATTACCCCTTTCACAGTAATTCCCTGACAAAGAAAGTGGTGGGGAACAGCACAGGAACATTTTTATTGACTTTGTCCCTGTAAGAATGAATTAAAGGAAAATCTTTGTGTACATTGGAGCAGTTAAAAGGTAGCATTGCTTTCTGTGTTGGGCTATCAAGGACAAGACATGGACTGTAATGAAATAATAAGGTTTATATTTTAAACAGTAAAAGAGAGAGTGAGTCTGGTTCTTTCCTTATTCTCTTGACTTTGCTTTTAATAACCTGTCCATATTGCATACCTTACCTCTGCACTCATGTCTTTCATTTTCCTGCTGTCATAGCTACGTCTCTGACAGCTAACCCAGAAAGTTAAACCTGAAGGGATGTTTAATCCCCCAGCTCTAAAATTTTGTGAATCTGACCTCAGCAATCACTTTTTATCTCTTTCATCTGACTCTGATTTATTCCCACCTAGATTTAATTTTCCCTGCTTTGCCCAAAAGGCCTAAGTAATATTCTGCACATTTATTTCTCATCGTTTATAAATAAACTATTTTCTGCCTCAGTGCAGTCTCTGACACAGCCACACTTCAGACTTCCACTTGTCCTACTTCCATTTATATTTTTTCTTTCTTCTTAATCTGATCATTTACCCAACCCTGCCTTCTCTGTCTACTTAGAGATGCCTCAAAAATCCAGTATTTTTTTCCCTTTCTTTGCTTACATTTCCCTTTCAACAGCCTCAAGATATGAATGACTCCCTTAAAGTTGATTATTTGTATTTACCTTTGTACCTCTCAGCAATTCCAGATCAGACTGGAATATAACTGAAATAACTGTGAAGTTATTTTTTTGATATCTCCTCTTTGACATGATAGTGCCAGTTTGGACTTCAATGCTTCTAGAGAAGCATGTTATCCTAACCATTGAGTTACAGGGAACCACTTGCTCTAGAGATGTCAAAATTAATAGTTAACACTCAGGGTTTATGATCTCATTAACTTTTTGCTAAATTCTGCCATACTTTTGGAATGACCAAAAACTCGCTATATGTAGGAAACTCGTCTTTGAAACTCACCCAGCTAATTCTATCTAATGTGACTGGGATCTCACTGCTAAGATGCAATCCGACTCTGGTGGCACTTTTATGTGTAGTAACTTACACTGGTGTGTATAAATCTAGAAGAACCAGAGGAAGTATATTGGATGGAGTAATTTACATTTTTCATCCTGTTGCTGGAGATTCTGAAGTATTTTTTCTTTTGTTTGTTTGTTTGTTCATTGTGTTCTGGTTTTCAGTTTGCTTTCTTCCCCTGCTTGAGAACATTATTTAATTGGAATAACTGAGGGGGAAAAAAAAAAAAAAAGAGAGATGAAAAAAAAGGCATACATTTGTGGATTATGAGCACAAAGAAACTGGCCAAAAGCAGTAAATATGAATTTAAATTCTGCTTCCAGCATGACAAAAACTCTGCACAAGGCCTGAAGCTCTTTCATTAACAAGAAGGATTTAGAAAACTGTGTCCTCATGGAAGCTGGTCTCTAATATGACCAGTACTTGAGAGCTTTAATTGCCCTAAGGAGAGTTCTGCTATACTTAAACTTTTATTTGAAATATTGTGATGAATAGGAGGAAAGGGCTATCCTTTCAGTTCTACCTTTTAGCTTGGTGAGCATTTATTTTCCGCTGACCGTAGTCACAGCTCCTCGTTAAAAGACTTTAATCCACAGTGTGATGGAAAGGAACATCAGCTATGCACCTCTGGAGAACACCATTCATACTGTCTTAGATCATAACCCAAAATGAGCTGTTGATCTCACCAGTTCTCATTTGTTCACAGCATAAAACCACCGCATGGTTTGGCACGAAAAGAATTCCCTGTTCAGGGAAAGCTGTGGCTTTTGAAGGGTGTAGCAGGTTTAATATATAACTAAACACAAGGAATGCACCAAGACTGGTGTTGTTTAAGCACTGAGCTGATTTGCACATGGAAAGAATATGTTACTTGTGTTTTCTACCATCAGCTACCTTCATGGCTTGATTATTCTTTCCTTCTCTTTTCATTCCATGACCTTTTCTAATGAAGGGTTTCTTATTTCCAACCAGTATTGTGGAAACAGTCTAGTCAGAGTATCTGTGAGTTCGTTGTCTAGATGTTTGTATCATTTACTGAAAAACACAGCTGACACAGTTTTAACTGATCAGCTCAAATTAAACTTTTCTTGCTCAGCAAACAAACCTGACCTGAAAGACAATAACACCTTGGTCTCTTGTGTGGCCTCTCATTATTTTCTGAAATTAATGTTAAAGGAATAGGATGTAGAAAAAGGTTGTTTCAGCTTTTGTGTACATGAAATGTGATCCTGCCCTGAACTATTGCATGCTAATTAACTCTTCACTATTGGAAGTCAACACAAAATTACATCTTCTATGCCAGTGTTCAGATTTTGAGGAGGAAGTGTTCAATTAGCATTGTCAAATGAAAATGTAGACATTCACTATATAGAAGGAACCTTTTGTTGACTTAAAGTCAAGCGGTGTCAAAGGCACAGCAGGAAACTGCCATTAGCCAATCTGGACTTTCTCAACACTCAGCTCTACATCCCATAATCATCAGCTTTTGAAGGAGAGCAATTTAGGTAGCTCAAGTCAATCACATCTGTAACTTTGGTCAACCTGTCTATGGCATGCATCCACAGATGGGATGAAGATTGCTTACACATTCCAGCTCCTGGACCTAGTGCTTGACTCTTTATCAGATGTGCTAAACACCATTGGGAGAATGTTGATATTTTGAAAGCTAGAGATTAATGACTTATCTTTAAAGCCAAAACAGCTGTTTTATTTTATGAAGCCTATTTTTGCAAATATCCCTGGCTGCATTTGGTAATTGATATTTATTGTCATGCTCCAAGGATCAAATGGTTGGAAATTGGAATTAATATTCAAATGGAAGACTGAGTAATATGGAACATTTTTAAGCAAACTCAGAAAGATGTGCTGAGTATCAGCCCACATGTCACTTCCAAAAAAAGGCAGTATTGGAGACATGTGTCATGTTCACCCCTTTTTTCCACCCCACAAGTGACCCTGTGTGCTGTGGTTGCATGCGAAAACTGTGAAGTTGTAAGTTCTGGCTGACGTCGTGCAGCAGCTGTGCTATGGTGGGGGAATGGACCTCCAAATGCCCCCATCCCTCACTCAGCTGTAATGATGTTTAGCTCACATATGCTCGTATATGTATCCTTTGTAGAAAAATCTTACAGAATTTAGTGGAACACAAATTTTAGATGATGGTGCTGGAGAAAGACTGTGCCCTTGTTAAATAGAGCCTAAAGCTATTTTGATAAATGATGACCTAATAAATGGTTAGGCTCAGAATTGAAAACTGTAATAAAGATTCACCTGGTTTCTCCTGAAGATTCAGGTTAGTTACAAACTTGAGGATTAGAATTAAACAAATTAATTAGTTAAACCCAAACATGCTGATATATCTTCAGACTCCTTACTCTTTCTCTCATTTTCCTTTGCATATGTGTGAAATGATTCAGTTCACATATAATTTCTCTAACTTTTAAATTGAATTGAAGCATTGGAGAAAATAATACAAACAGTAAATACTTTGTTTAAAAATGTACCTTATCTGGAGGGAGAACTTTGCTGAAGATGTGTAGATAACTATGGCTAGCAATAAATATCATGAGGTAAGCATTAACTTAAAATAGCATCCTTTGTGTGTTTATTGCCTAAAGAACACACATCAAAAGATAAAGCTAAATATTCCTTTAGGCCATAGATACAAAGTACCATAAAATATTTGGTATGCTCCTTGCAATCAAATACCTTATTGAGGTTTAACAAGTTGCTTAAATAGATTCACTTTGTCTTAACCTGACTTGCTATTTTCTCACATTAATTTGTCTTTGCAGTGGTTTGAATAGCTGCTGAATGTAAAATAGAGGCTATTTTTTTCAAGAAGTTGCAGAAATGATGAAAGGACTAATATTTAGGGTGATAGAATTGCAACTCAGCTGACAGACAGAACAAATTCCAGTATGCTGGTCTATACTCATCCATCACAAAATCATCCCTGGCCCAGAAAAGTAGTTCAAATTTTCATGAAATTTTCAATTAGCATATAACACAAGACCGTGTGTTCTTGCCCCATATAGCTATGAAAAATCTAGTTTAAATGTTAGGAAATTGCGGTTTAGTTATAAGTTGCATTTAATCTACTTTTGGTGAACTGTTGCATATCCACGATGACAGAATAATTGGTGGTACATCACACTGCTGATGAGATAAAGTCGTTACTGATCTACATTTTAATAACACACCAAACACCATGATTGCTTTGCTACTGGTGAACTAATCTCACAGTTCTGAAAGAGTAATAACAAATATTTCACCTTAGAAGATAAAACACACACAAAAGTAAACCATTTTAAAGGAAGCTGGAGCCATGCTTTCCAAGTTTTATGTCATGGACACTTTGGTTACAATATGAACAGTCAGCAGTTTTTCCCCATTGGTAGAAATATAGCCATGGTTGCAGTAAAGTAGAAAAAGTGGTTATTTGATTTTTACAACATTAAAAGAAGATTATACTAGATATTAAATGAGCATAACCTTCTCTAAGATGAGATCAGTATACTAATACAAATATATTATTAGTAGTAGTATATATAATTATTATTATCATGCTTTAAAAGTCCCAAAAGTGAAAAGTCTCTTCTATCGGAAAATTCAGTACTTCAGGAGAAGTGTTGTTCTAAATCTGAACAAAAAGCAGAAAGTCTGAAGTTTCACTTGGAAAACAAAACTCCTAAAAATTCTACCAGAAATTCTGACATTAGAGGTTTAGCTTCTACCTTAACTTGGGAAGACCCTGATAGTGCTGAAGAAGGTAAGCTTTGCACAGATGGGGAAGTAAAATTTCTCTGCATCTAGACAAGAAGCCCAGAACATTAAGACAGCCAGAGAGCTCTCCCACGACTATAGATTTATAACACAGACCTGGAAAGTTTTCAGTCTATCTGCATAGCAAAGTTGCTTTAGAGTGTAAGGTCTTGTGGACCCAAGAAATACTTGAGCAAGCAGTCTTAGGACCACGAAAATATTCTACTGGGAAAGTATCAAGCAAGTGAGATACACTTATGATCAGTTTTTATGTCATCCATCTTTCTGATCCAAGTCCCGTTTGACAAAGGTATTTAAAAGAAAAAATATAGAGAGATACATAGATAGATAGATGTAGTATATACATAGATATAGATTCATAGAAATCAATATGATCTCCTGGGAAGAAAAAGTCTCTGCAGTAATCCAAACGAAAAAGTTCTAATGAAAGTTTGCTTTTTCAGATCTTTTATCTTCTTTGGTTTCCTTGATTCTTTCTGTTCGAGAACAAACCTCTAGAACAGAAGTTGTGATTTTTTAAATTTTCTCTCTATTGATGAAAATAAATAAAAGTTGTTGACTTCAGTGTTAATGTGGAACGTATACAAAGGCAGCCAGGGTAAAGAAATAATTCAAAGGCAGTGTCTTACTTAATCAGGTGTTATTAAGCAGAACTTGAGAATTAGAATGTGGTAGTAGTGTTTTTCATACTGATTTTTACAATGTGTTTGTGCAAAGGATGATGGATGTTTTTCTGACTGTTTGTAGTAATGAGCTAGAGATCTCAACATCTGATAAAACTAACCTCTCCCTGCTGCAAATGAGTAGAGGCATAAATCTCGCTCTCTTTTTTTTTTTTCTTTTTTTTCTTTTTTTTTTTTTCCCCAGTTTATAAGAAATAGTATTGCATAATAATGTGTAATTAATTTCTGGGGTTTTTTTGTCATGGACAAGTAAGAGTCCAGGGACTAAAATTATCAATTCAACTGCCTGAATGCTTTAGCTATACTATTTATGGAGTAGGTATCTGAATTAACCACTGACTCTTTCTGATCCAGTCTGGATTTTCTACTGGAGAAGGGGGAGTGCTTTTTTCTGAAAAATCCTGTACAACCCAAAATATTTTTTAGGTCACTTAAGAGCTTTGGCCTTTTATTAAAAAGGATATGAAGAAAACGTAATACACAGAGGTTAAGGAGCCAAAGTTAGAGGACCAGATGACGATCGTTGGTAGAGATGGTAACAGATCTGTCATTCTTGGCTCTGCTGGGTGAGTTCGTGTTGAGCAATTAACTCCCTCCTGAAGTTTAGCCTGAAAACATATGTGAAAAGGAAAACTTATGTATACTGTACCTAACTTCAAAATGAAATTTTCAGGCCTTACTATGACTTTTTCCATTATAAATTCCGGTATTGAATTACTTTTTTTTTTTTTTTAGAGCTTCAGCATTTCAGAGCATGTGACATTCCACTCAAACCAACGAAAAGCATATCACCAGCTGTCTCTTTGTCTTTGCTATGCCCCAGTCAAAAATGTCTTTCACTTCACTGACACAATGCCACATGCCATGAAATGAATTTCACAGATTCTTGATGTAATTTGTAAGAATGCAGTTAGATCTGCACCTTGGTCATTTAAGTAGCCCAAAGAAGCAAAACACTGAGTTCAGAGACTCACTGTTTTTAACAGTGGTACAAATCATGAGCTATGCCTTTCAGCACTTTTGAATTGTCTGGAAAACAGTTAAAAACACATGTTAAAACTTCTAGTTCAAATGTGCAAGTGCATGTAATCTACCAGTGAGTTACCTCTCTCTGTGTCCTGTTATTAACCTGCTTGTACAATTCCTGCAATATGCTTGGCAAAATTGGCTCAGATGTTGACTGGTCTCAAAAGCCTCCTGACTCTGATTGCTTCAAAGCTACTTGAGAAGAATTAGCAATCAGGAATAATGAATGTAAAATTTTGCTGGCATTATGTGAGATGAGTGTAAGAGACATTTGTGGATAGGCCAGGAAGGGTGGAGTGAAAGGTTGGGAATAAAGAAGAAAGAATGAACATTTAATGGATCTTCCCTGTAAGGTAAAAATACACAATATCTGTTACACAAGGCTATTAGGAAAAGTCATGATGTTTCTACTGATCCCTTAAGGAGACTCTATTACCATCGGTCTTTGATAAAGATCCCAGTGATAGATGCAAAACTTAGTGTTGGATACAAAGACAAAATCCCTCCACTATTGTGTGAATTTAATGTTTTGTCACATTGGCTATTAGAAATAATGATTTGCCTTCTACAAGTTAAAGTTCTGATTCAGATTTTCATAAGCAATTAGATCTGAAATTCAGTGCATCAAAGCCTCTTCAGCTTAGATTCACAAAAGGCTGGATGTGCCTTTATCATTCATGAAGATTTTTCAATAGAATTCAGTTTAATAACCCAGTGTAACCCTCTTGCCCTCCAAGGCTGAGTCTCTTCAAGTCAGTGGATTTGCAGGTGTGGTGTAACTCTTAAGAGTGAGACCCTATGAAATTTTGTTTCAAAAAACAGGGAGTGGTAATTATGGACCTAAAAAATAATATTTCTAAGCCAGTAAGATTCCATGATATTTCATATTCCCATAATAAAATAATTAAAAAAAAACCCGACAATGTGTTTCTCACTAATGAAAATCTGTTAACTCTCTTGTGGGCTCTGATTCAGTGTAACAGAAGGGTTGCATGAGCCTGAAAAACAGGTTTGTAAAGGAAAGGTTTCTAGACACCACCTTATAAGAATGATAACAGGCGCCACTGTGTTGGAGGTACAATAACAGGCTGGTTAAGAATGGTTTTCTTTTGTTGTAGTCACACGCAATTTTAAAACAGCTCCTGAGTTTCTTTCTTGTGTCAGTTTCATAGTGGGTAAAATTCAAACTTGTGAATTTTTCCTTATATGAAAATCTAAATTCACTGTTTTATATTTCTTTTCTTATGAATTTACACTTTACTTTGTAGCTACTGCTACTCCCAGATTGGATTAATTAACCATCTATAAGGTGAAGGAGAGTATGATCTCAAGTGAAGAGAGTGATGTTCAAAAGCATGGCTTGCTCTTTCTGTCCACACCTGTTACTATTCTGGCTAATGCAGTTTATTATTACCTGACTAGTACAGATATCTTATTGGTCAGCATATTGACACTTCTTCTCTTTAGTTCTGACAAGAAAGCCACTCATACTAACCCTTAATGAGAACACCTTTCCTCTTCATTTAAGTCTTGCAAAGTTATGAACAGTAACAAATTTACAGTGAAACAATCTTATTTTACTCAACTCACCATTCCCTTTTTTCCCTTTTCCCTCTTCCTCGTCACAACTGAACCAGTTTATTTAGTACAGTAGTCCTGGTAATAAAGATAATCTTCTTAACAAGTCTGATAGTCATCTTTTGTTCGTCAGACATTACAAGATTGTCTTATCTCCTAATTAGGAAGGTACAAGCTGTGCTCTCAGGGCTTTCATGAAATGCAGCAAATTTGTATTTCAATTGAACATTCATCTTTTGCTTCTAGAGAAGCAAGATGAAAACCACTATGCAGCTTCCTTCCCCAACTGTTTTTGAAGTCTCTGATCCTGAAATCTGACTTTATCAAAGGTAAATAAAAACAGCTGCAGAACTGCAATGAAGCCAGTGAAGGTCTCCTTGAGTCTGTGCATCATAATATATGATAAAATAAAAAGCTTCTAAGTCCAGAATATAAAGACAATACATGAAAGGAAAAAGCTTAGAAGATTTACAAGTCTTTAGGAACAAAGCGGTGGTGGGTTTGTTTCATCACTCTCAAAGCATATAGGAAAATTTTAAAAGTTGTTCTCACTAAGTGATAAGAAGGTGAAGGTTTAAGTGTGTGAAGAGAAAGGAGGAGGTGTTAGGTATGGTACAAGTTTGCTGGATTGAGTGATTTGGTTCCTAAGAAGTTGTGCTGAGTGATGAGAAAGGGAGAAGGAAAAATGAGGAATTCCATTCTAGTTAATAAAACATTAAGGAGAAACATTGCAGGAACAGTTCGTTCTTTCACAGCTTGATCCTCCCTGATGAACGTAAGGGCAACAAATACTTTGGGGTTTTCAGGAGAGAATGCACTGAAAACTTTTATTCCAGGAACTGTTCCATTTCTTTTATCAATAACGTTGTATGCTGCTTGTAAACAGTTACCAGGAGACATAAAGTGATAAGAAAAGGTTTAATTTACTGATGTAAGAACTGCATGGAGAAAGCTTAGAGAAATTCAGGCCTGAGATGTTATTTTGAACTAACTGCAGCGTGTTTCCTTCTTCACAGTCTGATAAGAGCCACCCTGTTACTCTACTCATGTAATTCCAGTTTTTGAGATAGAATCCTGCTCTAACAGGATCTAAAACAGCCTTTTCTAAACTTGAATAGGGTGGGCTTTTGTTTTTCTGTTTCTGAATACCCTGTTCTCATGAGTGAAGGTTCTTCTCTGAGAGGAGATCCAGGGAACTTTTAGGCCATCCTGGAGATGGGAATTAAACAAGGCTGAGGTACAACAGGGGAACAGAAGAAATCTTTTGTATTCATTATACTCAGTTTTTTCAGCTCTTGAACAAATATCTGTTCATCCAGAAGTAGCCAAGTCAACCATTTGGTCTTGACTTCTTCCATCTTCCTTACCTGGAAATGTACAATATTGAGTATGAGGGCAGGTCAGGAAGGACAAATGGCAGATGTAATAGGGAGTTACCATCATGCTTTCTATACCTTGTAAAAGAGTGTCTTACTAGTGTCTGAAGGCACTGATTTTTGAGTTGAGTTGAGATCTTTGATTGTTGAGTTGAGATCTTCAGCATGACTATCTCACTTTTGTGACACTACAAGTTATGAAGGACAGGTTTTCACTTTGTCACAATGTCCATTTCTCAGTGATCCCTTCTGTAGAGAAGTGTGACTGAGCTTCCCAAGCCATCCCGAACTTTTTTCTCTGCATTTACCACCGTGAAACAGAACTACAATGGAGAAGATGCAGCCTTTATTTGTCTGTTCTGCATGAAATTTGACCTGTGATTCATAAGAGGTGATCCTCACTTTCCAATGTGCCCCTCTTCCTGAAGGTTTCCTGCTCAGGATTGATAAATTAATGCATTTTCCAGATATGCTTTCTTGGGGGTTTTTTTGCCCTCCCTCTCTCCATTCCTTACACATTACTGAAAAGAAGCAATGAGGGGGAAGAAATGGACTGTAAAAGAAACACAAAAGCAGGGATTTGCTGAATGATGAGAGCAGACTCAAGGGGCCTCCAGGTAAAAACAGGGTAATTGGAAGCATAATATCATATGACTTCAAGACATGATGTGACTAGCATCCATACGGCATTCAATTATACATGTTCAAATACTAGTCTGTCTTCAACCACCCTTCTTCTGGGGCCTCTCTGTATCATTTAGCTCATAGTGAAGGACGCTTTGTTCCTTTAGGCACAGAGGGAGATTTGTCAGATATCCTTCAGCTTGTGTTTAGGAGGAGGGGAGTACGTGTGTTTGCAGTCTGTCTGGGCAGCACTGCCTGTCATAGCAGGTGTGGCAGGTCTGTGACAAGGACTGCCCACTGGGCTGCTCGGTGTCCTCTTCTTCCAAGGTATTTTGATATGTATTGGTCTCTGCAGCCTATTAATATTCCCAGGCACTCATCCCTTGGCTCCTTCACTTTCAGTGCATTGTAGTGACCAGCTTTTGGGTTTATAGTAGCTCAGAATGAGTATTTCTCTTCTACAGAACTTTTAGGCTGCAGTAGTACTTCTCTGAAAGTATTCACAAGTGAGGGAGTTGGGAATAGGGCCTCTAGAATGCAAGACCAACATGGTATCTGAGATCTTTACTATATGATGGGTATTTCTTAGCAAGGAAACATAGAATCTTTTCCTTTTTTTCTTTCTGAATCTTCTGTTTAGGTTGAAGGAAATCTCTGTAACACAGGCTTGCACATGGTGTGACCGTCTGAAACTGCCATGACTAATGAAGACGCAGGGGATGGGAATTCCTTTCTAATCACAAGATGAGATCCACAGCAACATTTAAAAAAGCATCCTTTGCTCTGTTGTTCAGATATGTCTGAGAAACAGTCTGTACCTAGTATATTTTAAAATGGGCTTCTATTCCAAACTGTACGGAACATTCAAATATGTTTTGCATATGTGGAACCACATATAACAACAAATGGTTATATGAGATACATTGTGTGGGTGACCTTACACTGGGTCAGTCACATAGGACCGTATTTTTTTTTATTATATTGGTATGATAATTTATTTTTTCTTAAAGATTTTATTTTTCCTACCTCTATACAGCCTGTAAGTATTAGGAATACTCTTTCTTTTTCTTTTTAAATTAAACTTACAGAAATATCCTGACACATACATCATGCCACATAAATCAGTTTAAAATATACCTCTTAAGATATGTTGTGTCTAGACCTATCTAATGTGGAGTAATTAGGACAATTTTTCTTTGTGTTCAGGAGGAAAAGAAAAGCCATTTTTAAAAAAAGAATGAAAATTTATTCTTATTTCTGAATACTACATGTCATTAGTAGATTTTAAATGTCCATTGGAAGTGCCTGCCTCAGGGCTATGTTGCTGTGTCCCTGGCCTGTCCCCAAACATTGAAAGTTAGCTGTGGTCCTTTTAAGGTTTATATGCAGATAGAGTACAACCTTAAAGATTTGGAGTCAATGAAATTTACAACTATTGGAGCAAGCTGCATCCCTTCCAGTCTCTTCTTTCAGTGTTAGAGGAGAGAAAGATGAATGTTACCTTGATGAGAGGAAAATGAGTGGGGAAGATCTGTGGACAGTCAGCAGTTACTGTTCTGCTGTCTCCTTTTCTGTGACTGAAGTACCTTTAAAAGAGGTTTATCTGTATCTGGTGAAACACAGAATATTTCAGTCCTGCAGCAAGACAGGGAAAGCACTCCAGGAACAACACTTACCCTCTGCACCAATAGCCCTGTTTTCTTTAAATCTTCAACACAGTGAGGCTTCTGTCATATCCAGAGAACGTGGAAAAGGCACAAACTAGAGGTTTTTGTGCACACAGAAAGCGAGAAGGCCTCTTCCTCCTTTGGGTTTCTCTCCAGAAGTCTTTTGTTGCATCACCTTTTCCTATTGCAAAAGCCTCGTAGTGGGCTTGTGTGCAGCACGGAATTTAGTCTGTCTCACTTGCCAGCCATTGTACTTGGCTTTTTTTATTGTTTGTTTATTTGTTCTATACTCATCTTTCTGTGGCTTTGACTCAGACATTAATTTTTATAGACTTCTGGATTTCTTTTTGCTGTAAACTTTGTTTTTAATCAGTATAAGCTCCTGGGAAGTCATCAGTCCCAAGGCCAAAATTTATACTTCCTTGTATATAAGATAGAAAAAGACTAACCCAGAAATCTGTTCTCACTTCTCAACTAGGATTCATTTCCTTCACTCTCTGTACTAATGCTTCTCAGACCTTGGCCAAAACAGGAAAGCTTTATAGCTGTTATACCTATGACGTTAACTCCTATAACATCAGTGAATATGGACAGAGATCTTCTATGTTATATTCTAGTGAACAAGGAATGGTGATGAAACTAGCCACTTTTTCCAGGGTAGTTACACTTGAATACTGTGTTCAGTTTTGGGCCCCTCACCACAAGAAGGACATTGAGGTGCTGGAGCAGGTCCAGAGAAGGGCAACGAACCTGCTGAAGGGTCTGGAGTACAAGTCTTATGAGGAGCGGCTGAGGGAGCTGGGGTTGTTTAGTCTAGAGAAGAGGAGGCTGAGAGGAGACCTTATCACTCTCTACAACTACCTGAAAGGAGGGTGTAGTGAGGTGGGTGCTGGCCTCTTCTCTAAAGTAACAAGTGACAGGACAAGAGGAAACGACCTCAAGTTGCACCAGGGAAGGTTTAGGCTGGATATTAGAAAAAGTTTCCTCACTGAAAGAGTGATCAGGCATTGGAACAGGCTGCCCAGGGAAGTGGTGGAGTCACCATCCCTGGAGGTGTTCAAGAAACGTGTAGATGTGGTGCTTAGGGACATGGTTTAGTGAGTTAAGTGGTGTTGGGTTGGACTTGATGATCCTTGAGGTCTTTTCCAACCTTAATGATTCTATGATTCTGTGATTCTATGACTTGCATGATGCTGGGTCATTGCTGAATAGGAGCAGTAGCCTGTATATCCCATCCATTATCCTTTAAAGCAAAGGTTCCCAACTACGGTCCCAGATGTCACCTCCATGCTTCATCTTCATACCATCACTGTGGTTTTTTTTGTTCTTTTAAAGTAATTGATTCTAGGGAATATTTTATGATTAACTGATTACTGAGAGTGGTTGAGCTTTATATCAAATCAGGTTTAGGCAATGCTGTCTTTGGGTGGTTACTCTGTCAGCTGGTAAGCAACTAACACCAATCTGCTGGTGGCAGTATTTTGTTGTTGTTCTGTTCACAGTACTTGCCACAGGGATTTACACATGTTGGAGCATAAGTATCAGATCTCCATTTTCATCCCAGTGAAATGAAGGTGTTTAGTGTAAGGTAGGGGGAGGGTATATTGTGGACAGTCATTGTTTGGGCAAAAGAGGTGATGGCCTCTTTGGCCATGGAAAACCAGAGGGTGCACTCTTGCTGCTGAGATCTTGATCCAGGGCCAATACCCTGGGCTTTCACGAAAGAGACTCCTGGACAACAGTAACAGAGAAAATTAAGCCTGGGATCCCTTCACTAAAACTTTTAATCCCACAGATTCATACTCTTTCAACACATTCTTTATAACCTCTGTAATATTCCAAGAGAGATAAGATTCATATTGACCACAGCTGTCTGTTCCTTCAAGCTTCAGGAAACCACATGTGGATCCAGAACAGCACATCTCCTATGATATTATCATGGAGATTTTAGGGCATTTGTACTAGTCTGACTGAAGAAGAAAAGCCCTTTGCAGTGTCACCATGAAGGGCCTAAGTTTCCAGTGATGTTCTTGCATCCTAGGTATGCAAAAGCCACTGTGATGGCAGACTGACACAGGCTGCCCAGTGAAGCTGTGGATGACCCATTCCTGGAGGTGTCCAAGACCAGGTTGGATGGAGCTTTGAGCAACCTGGTCTAGCAGGCGTCCCTGCCCATGGCAGGGGGGTTGGAACTCGATGATCTTTAAGGTCCCTTCCAACCCAAACCATTCTATGATTCTATGATTCTATGATTCGATTCTATATTGAAAGTCTCAGAGATCTGATCTGAAAGACAGGTCTGAATTTTGTCAGACACATGAATATCCCACTGCACTGACTGAACTGTTTAGGCATTTGGAGCAACATCCCCATGGCAGGACTGCACATCCTATGTTGTCTACAGTGTTTCAGTGCACATGGATAAGTAAGTGTTTGAACTCAGTCCTTACATTTCTTGCTGCAGGTGAATGTTTTATATTACTTCCATAGATAATTTAATATGTTAATTTACAAATGGATAAGGTTTTAATGCTGCAAAGCAACTGCTTTTGACACTGGTTTGTGGTGTTTTCTCATTTGTGCAGTTTGTCTCTGAGAAGGGCAATCTTTTTTCCTATAGATAATGTGAATGGCATGGCATAGGAAGTGTTAATCTGTAAAACAGTGTAGCTCCACCTGGCCTAGATCACTAGACTCCTGCTCCGTGCATGTGCAACTGTTCCTCATGCTAATGAGGAAAGCATGCTCTTTGAAGACAAAATATACACATCACAGTTCACATCCTAAAGCACTCAAGATGTTTTTTTTTGACATGCCAGAGATAAGTAGCATGACGCACAAATACACATAATACTTGATGAGGTACCAAGCTACTTGATGAGATACCATAATATATACAAAACTATTATCACTCAACTGTCTTCCACTACACATGCTGAGACTATCAATAATCACCCTTGGTTTGGATTTCTGAGTAATATCTTGAGTTGAATTTGGATAGAAGTATAACCTGGCAGCAAGCTTTTTTTTCCACATTACAGGAAAAGCAGAGCTAATTCAAAAACGTATGCACTGAGAATTTTGAAGCATGTATCTGCAACTATTTTGTGCAACAGGATTTTTTTTTTTTTTTTATGGCTTTACACGCTCCTTCTCCATTTTTCTAGCTTTGACTCAGGAAATTACAGAAGAAGGATGAAGGCAACGTTTTAGTTTTCTTATATTTGTTAGCAAACTGTAAAAAAAACCATAAAGTGAGTCTGATTTTTTTTTTTTTTTTAAAGAAGTCTGGCTTTGGTCAAAATGTCTTTGAACAAAAAAATAACTGAAGAAGCTTGGTCAGAATCAAAGGTCATGCTAGAGCCACAATCACAGTTAAAGACTGAAAATTAATGTAATGAACCAAAAATATTAGAAGTATTTTAATGAAGCAATATAATTTTTTAAAAAATCAATATTGACTGGCAAACTGAACATATGGAAACTTAGAGTCATCAAAGAAGAAAATATGTTCTTTAGAGTATTTTCCACCCATTGACTGCTCCAACAATTTAGATATAGGGTTTGTAATAGGACCTGTAATCGTTAGCCAGTACCTAGCTGGTACTCTTGTTTTCCTCATTGCCTGTGAATCAGGAAACAAACACCCAGGCTGCATTGCAAATGGCTGTATGTTTGTACTCATGCTCCTACTTTTGCAAGGTCAGGATCCTGATCTACCTGTGTATCTCAAACTCTCATTCATATCAATGAATACACATGTAAGAAGAATGCTGTATTTTACCTCATTTCTCCATAGAGAAAGACAGAGTAAAATTTGGTTATAAGTGATATGAAATAATCACTCTAAGAAAACATCTCCATCTGGAGGTATATACTGCATCCAAAGAACTGCAGATAGTTATCTGGAAATTGACATTGTTTGGAATACAAATGGATAAAACTGGAAGACCCTTAGATGGGCTGAGAGCAAAAATAATAATCCAGTCTGAGTAGTAAACTGTTCCGAGTTGTAGGCATGACCAGAGAGGGTAAAAGGATGAAATAGCACAGTTCATCTCAAGTCCCTGCTTTGACATGTCAACAGGAATCTGAAACAATTGCATTTTAATATATCCTAACGTGTATACTGTTATAATTCTGATTTTCTTCTTAACCGCTTACATTTTTTGTGTGCCTTGGTGTGCTTTAAAAGGGAGTTACTTCAATGAATAAATCAACTTCACTCAAATCTTCAGAAAAACACCACTGGGTTTTGGATTTCAGTTTTCTCCTCTCTCATGTTATGTTTTTACTGTTAGGGCCCTATTTTTATTTCCAGAGTTTATATAAAATTAACTTACCTCTTGCACTGGTTAACTCTCCTCCAGATTAGAAGACCCAGCACCAACAATGAAAGCCTGTACTGGGGTACCTATGTCCATGTGATTCCACCCCAGAATGATTATATGACCCTAACTGTGAATAATTAGGATGAGATCACAATTAAAGTTTTCTTTCTTCAAGATATTTATGAAAAGTATTGATAAGGAATTTGAAGACCCAGCATCAGGAAAGATGGGAATCTGAGTATTCATCATACGGAAGAATGTCACACAGGTCTGGGCATTGCAATAGCTCTTGACATGGGGCATCCTCTTTCAAACAGACTTAGAATCAATGTGCAAATTTACACCTTTTCCTCTCTATCCAGAGTTCATCCTCTACTGCATTTACTTGCTTACTAGATTATAAGTTTTAATTAATTTCGGGTTTTTGCTGCTGTCTGAAAAACTCAACATCTCCAGTCAAATATTCCACAACTTGGTGAGAAACAAGAACATGAACAAATGTTGTTGAGGAAAATAAACATGAAGCACTTACTTAAAAATCCAGATCATTATATGCCCCCTTGCACAAGTGAATTGCAATCCTATTTTATTGCATGAGCCTCTACTTCCTCTGCATCCATCAGAGCACAAGATGAGCAGTACTTCATGAGTAAGGCCACTGTGAACTTCTTTTCCATTTGTTACCCCTTCAGTATAATATTATGCCTCATTTACTCCATGTTAGCTGAAGTCTGCACGGAGGAGTCTTCTGATTCTTGGTGCAACAGTATTTGAGCACATCTTCAGCAAGAACAAACTGCTTCTTAGCTCTCGGTTTGGGGCAGAAAAGTATTATCCACATCTGACAGAGATGAAAGAAGAGATTAAGCCACTTTCTCTGTACAATATAGGGAGCAAATGCCAAGTGCTTGAAAAGTATCCAGCTCTCTCAGATTGCACTCCAGTGCCCTAATTCATAGAGTAACTAGTCTGCATGGTGGCTTAAATCACTGTACATCATGCCCTCTCTGCAACGAATGTAAGACTAGCAAACATTACTGGGGGGGCAATGCACTGCAGGACAGTGCTAAATTCAGTTTTCCCTGCCCAGCAAGCAAGCTGCACGTGAGCATGGTGGAACAAACAGTACAGGCTCATCTAGCAAAGCCCCAGCAGCAGGGCAAGGATCACTTTAACTGCTATTTCCCAGCCAAGTGTGTCACTGAGTAAGACTCACACTGTTTTTATTGGATTGTGCAGTGGTAGAGGCAAGGACCAATTCCATTAGGTAGCTGTATTTCCTTGGCAAATATTGGACAGTAGTCTAATGAAAGAACAGCACTGAAATGATTGAAGTGACTCTATGATTCAGCACTGAGATGGTGACAAAATAGCTGGAACTGCCTTTTTGTGGTGCCAGGTGCTGCCTTCCACAACCAAAGGACCCAGAGCTTCCATTAGCTGACACTACAAGGAAGTAGACAGATGTCTGGGAAAATGGAGCTTTACCACTTCTGATGTTTGCTGACTCCTGGCACTGGAGCAGGGCAGCAGAGCTGCCCCTAACTTTTGTCCCTAATGTTTCTCCACCCTCATGATGCACTACCTGCTCCATTCCCACCGCAACTCTGATTCATAGGGGACAATGGGGAAGCAGGTAATGCAAATCTTCTACAAGGAAATAAGATGTTTCTTCTTGCAGAAAATGCAAATTTTCTACAAGAATAAAAGATGTTTACTTGCCTGCAGCTTGGTTATGAAGAAATTACCCTGCAATGTCTGAAATCCCCCAGTATGACTGGTTGCTATCATCTGACCTTGACAGGCTGGAGGAGTGGGCCAATGTGAACCACATGATGTTCAACAAGGCCAAGTGCAAGGGCTGAGGAAATCTCCAATATCCATACAGGCTGGGGGATACATGGATTAAGGGCAGCCTTGTGGAGAATAACATGGGAGTACAGGTGGATGAAAAACTGGACATGAGCCAGCAATGTGTACCCACAGACAAGAAAGTCAGCTGTATCCTGGGCTGCATCACAAGAAGCTTGCCAGCAGGTCAAGGGAGGTGATTCTCCCCCTCTGCTCTGCTCTTGTGAGACCCCCCTGGAGTACTGCGTCCATCTCTGGAGTCCTCAGCCCAGGAAAGATATGGACCTCTTGGAGCGAGCCCAGAGGAGGGCCACAGAGATGGTCAGAGGGCTGGAGCACGACCTGTACAAGAACAGGCTGAAAGAGTTGGGGTTGTTCAGCTTGGAGAAGAGAAGGCTTCGGGGAGACCCTATTGTGGCCTTTCAAGTATATAAAGGAGGCTTAGAAAAAAGACAGAGAAAGTCTTTTTATAAGGGCCTGTAGTGACTGGACAGGGGGCAATGGTTTTAAACTGAAGAGGGTAGTTTTAGGCTGAATATAAGGGAGAAATTTTTTACTGTGAGGGTGGTGAGACCCCAGCACGTGTTGCCCAGAGAACCTGTGGCTGCCCCATCCTCGGAAGTGTTCAAAGTAAGGTTGGAAGGGGCTTTGAGCAACCTGGGCTAGTGGGAGGTGTCTCTGCCCATGGCCGAGGGGTTGGAAATAGGTGAGCTTCAACGGTCCTTTCCAACACAAAATGTTCTGTGATCCTACAATTCTGTGATTCTATGATCTAAAAACTATTCTGCAAAATCTAGTACACTCATATAAAATATATTATAAATGCCTACAAAGCTTTGATGTATAATTCAGTTTCCTCATGTTTTCCATCAAGTCTCTGACTTTCTTCTTACATTTCAAGTGTCTACTATACAATTCTGGCAGTCATGATGTCTTTGAAATTTAGTGATAAGTTTTTCTAATAGTGCAAAATACGCATTTTTTTATTCATCTCTTATTTTTGAAGGTTGGTTTTGCTATGTGTTGTAATTTTACACAAATCCAAAATATAACCTAACGCTAGCTACTATGAAGAAAGTTAATGTCTCAGCTGAAACCAAGACACTAGGGAAAAAATCATTTGGGACTGAGGAAGAAACAAGCTATTCCTGATGGAAAAATTAAAACAGAGAGGTACAGGGAACTGAAAGGGGTCTCACAGAAATCTTTCTGTAGCTTTAGTGAGACGGATTGCTTTACATTCTGACTGTAACAAACATGTATTTCATTGCAACTTTAACTCCAGCTGGGAGCCCAGCTATGCAAGTTCTGAAGTAATATAGAGTGAATGGATGGTTGTATGGTAAAAAACAAAGTACTGGGTGCCAGGATGTATGGGTTTCAAACCTGGATTTACCCCTGATTAAGCATTGAAATTAACCATTTGGTCTATTTCTCTCTCTGTCTGAATAACAACTTGTAAAAATAATGTAGTATTTACACACTTCTTGGGGGTGCTGGACTGCTAAATTGTTTTTATGGAGGATTATTTTGCATGAACAGTACAAGTCCCTGAAATGGTGCTGCAGACACTGACAAGAGTATTTCATCATTCTCAATCATTTAGCTAAAAGGACTTCAGATAGTCAGACAGTAGAAGTGGTATCATCAATGTCTGTCTAAATGTATTATTTTGTCCGTGGGCAGGGTTTTGTACTTTTTTTTTTTTTTTTTTTAAGATGTCGAAATTTAAACTACTAAAAGCCTAAATTTAACTTAGTAAAAGTCTTCCTGGGTTATCTGTATTACCCACAGAGAAGACTATCCTCCTCCAAAAGGTCATTCTGAATATCTAAATTAGGTTTTCCTTTTTAACTGGTTTGCAGAAGAGTCATCACTGACTATGCAGGGAGTAGAGGATAATTAAGCATGGGATGTACCTCACTGGGTTTCAATGCCTGATAGGGTACACACCTCCACCTGAACTACTCATTTAGGCTCAGTGGGGAGAAAGAAACACTTCAGAGTGCAAAATACACATTTCTCACAAAAGATGCTTGTTTGTCCCAGCAACCAGAAAGAGAATTTATACAGTTGATATTAAGTAAGCCTCTCCATTGAAGAAATCTCAAGTTATATTCCTAATGTTTGAGCAACTCTCTCTTCCCTGTCCTCTCCCTGTCCCTGCTAGGAAACAGATGTAATGATTATCCTTAGCATTTAAAGGCTAATACCTTGACTTTCAACACAGCTTGAAACAAAGTTTATTATACCCAATACAGAAATTCTGTCAGTAAATAATTTGGTCTGCCTCTTACTCTGAAGTAACAAAACTTTTGTCAAACAAACTTCTTGGATTCAGGATTTAATTTTAAGGTAGGAATGCCAAACCCAAATAGGTTAGCACTCAGGGCAATCTGCCTGATTTATAAGAGGAACATGAGGCTCGGTTGTTCTCATGCCAGATGAGAACCTTATCCTTCACGTTGCTGGCAGCTCTTCTCTGGGCCTCTCTTTTTCCTCTACCTCCCACTTTCCTTGCCTCCCTTCTTCTACCTCTGGAAAAGTTTTGCCAAATTTGTCTTGCTTTCCTTGTCCATCAGAATAGAAACACATTTTGCAATCTAAAATCTGAGAAAAAACGGAAGCTTCATTTTCAAGCCAGCCTGTCTAAAAGAATCCTTAACATCAGCATAGTCAGTGTAATCAGTTTTGCCTAAGTGGTCAAAAGCCTCTGTTTTAAAAGAGAAAAATAAACATTGTGGCAAGCATTAAATGAAAAAAAAAAAAAAAAAAAAAAGATTTAGGAAATGGAAATTAAGCTAGTCTTTCAAAACAACTTATAAAAAAAATTGTTTCCTTTAGTTTTCTGGCTTCACTTAGTTTTCTTAGTTTTCTGTTTCTGTGTGTTCCAATTGCGTTTTAATAAAGAGATGTATTATTGCATTCTTTTTGCCGTAGATATTGCTTTGTGGTAAACAGAATTTGATCCCTCTTTTTCCTATACTTTTGTCAGGCTAAATAAAATTATTCTAATGCTTTCTGAGTTCATCTAACAAGAAGTATACTCACATCTTCCGATTTCCTTTCTTTCAAAACACCCAAGAATTAAAAATCTCTTGGTCTGAATGTTGTCTCCACCTTCCATTTTCAACCCTTGTTAATATTACTCTTTCTGCTCTCATTAAAAAGGTAGCACTGTCTTGGGTCATGACCTGGGAGACTGTCAGAGAAAAAATGGCTCCTAAACAGAAGATTTTGCTGACCAAGGGTTACAAAAGTTTTTTTATGAGTCTCTAGTTGATAACAGAAAAAGGTCTCCAGTGCAGTGCTGTTCTGAAGAATCTTAAGGGACAAAGCCTCTCTCCATTTAACATGAAGGATTTCCCCTTGTGCTTGCTCATTCTTCGTCTTCAGTCTTGCTGCACGCTGCTTCTTCCAAGACTCTCTTTTCAGCTTTTCTCCTTCAGCTTTCTGGATCTCCAGAAACAAAGTGTCTCCAGAACTCATGTCACAGATAGATAAATCAGTTTCTTGCTCACCTTAGCCACTCCTATCTCTCTAGACATTTGTCATTACCACGGGAAGCAAAACTGATGTACTTACAGCAGGTTCCCTGCATACTGGGCTCTCAAACCAGAGGAAGGCCCAGGAGATTTTCAAGCAAGTGACCTCTGCTCTGTTCCTTGCACTAGAGCTTGTGCTAAGTATGCTGTGTCATTGCCTGCACAAAGTACAGCAGCAAGTGGAGGAGGTTTCTGCGCTTTCTGATTCTCAGCTGGATATTGACCATGTGCCCAGTCTTGTACAATATATTAGAACATATTGTTCTCTCCCAGAAGGTCATTGCATATGTATTGGACATCAAATGCAATACTAGACCCCAGAAGAGCTTTCTCAAAGGGATTTTCTTTTTGTTGGTAGTAAAAAAGGGCAAAAAAACCCACTGTGTTTTTTACTCTGAAACAAATCAAAAGCAGAACTGGCTGCTCAGGAATTTGTTCTGCCGGAGATAGTGTTATGCTTAGAGCACGAGGGTCATTAAATATACCAGTATGCTCTTACAAAAATAAAGCAGAAAGGCTTCAAATTTAATGTTAGATACCATGGGTAAAGACTATTTGAATGCCATGATTTTTTAGATCCACCTAAGAATTATCAAAGTACCTCAAACTTTATAATCAATTTCTCACTTCCTAATCACTGTCAACTACATTTATGAAGGGATTAAATGATCCCTGTGCAAAACACCTTGTGTGAATAAAGGTAAATGTATGATGGTTTTCATCAGGAGAAAATCTTCTCCATCTTCTGAAGGATATCCAAACACATTATGAGTTCAAGAGGTGAGCATCTGCTGTCTGGATCTGACCCCCTTCAGATCCTTCTCTGTAGTTACAATGTCCAACTGTTCTAAAGTTTCTGTTTGAATGTTTATGTAGAGTATGGCATTTTGCTCCCAATACAATTGAAAAGAAAAAAGATGTTTAATTCTACTTTTCAAGACCCTTATAGAAGAGGTGGTATTTCACTATCCACACTGTTTTGCACAGAGTTCCTTTAGTATTAATTAGCACTTCTATTTAAATTCAGGGGCTTACAGGACAAGTGATGTCTTTGGAATAAATCTGTAGAACAACATTGCAGCACAGTCACATTTTATTTATTTTCTGGAAGTGTTCCTGAAGTATGAATACCAACATCCAAAAAACTGCAAAATCACCCAATGGAGACAAATAATTTCTGCCTTTGAAATGGCAAATCAAGCACACAAATATGTAATGACTTACCATGGATGAAAGGTAGACTAAAGTCTTCCCTTTCAAACTTCATCATTTGTTCCATATTTTCAGAGCTAGAACCTAGGAATGAAATCTTGCTCTTATTGTGTAGGGTACAAATTTCATCATCTGCTTTGAAGACAGGTTTTCACAGTGGGCCTTCCTAATAAATTTATTTGAGCTAAAGAAAACCTCTGTCAGTAGATGACAGCAGGAAGGCTTTTTATCTCTGATGGCAGCTTATTAAAAATGTTACAGACAGAAATACACAACCAAAGCTGTAGCTGGCATTGATCTTGTTGCAAGTAATGAAGTAATGGAGTGATGTGTTGTGGATCTCATTTAACATGTTGTTAGTTACATCTCATACAGATATCTATAGCAGATCTGACCATATAAGTCTACTTTCACTGTCAAGAGAGAACAGTGGAGAGAGATCACTGTAAGATAGTAATTCAGCTGACTAGCCCATGTGTATCTTTGCAATATATAATCTATATGCAGATAGGATGAGTTGCTCCTCAGGAATGTCAGTTTCCACCATCACCTTTCAAGGGGCTTTGTGGTGGCCCTCATAGCCTGCATCTGGCTTGATGAAGTCTTTTCTTGCTATCCAACTGCACTTTCATGATCAGCCTACATTTTCCAACTGCGATTGCACTTCCATTTCATCATTGCAATCCAGCTCCAAGGCTTCTCTGACAAATAAATCCCAGAACAGTTTAACATCTGTATGTGTGACATATTGCAGACACAGTACACTGAAATATGTTGTAAAAATTCAGATTTTATATGGTACTTTGAGATGTTCGAGTGAAAGCACAAACTGTGCAATCCACGAGCAGATGTTCATTAATCAGCCTTGTGTCATATGTGTTCTTTACTCTATTGTATTGTTTCAGAAGTGTATTTCCAGACTAGTTCAGTTATCTCCAAGACAGCTTGAGTCTTCTATTGTCTACGAGCACAGTCAAATTCTTACCTTTTGGAGAAGATATTTTGTCTGAGCAGTTCCATGTGTGCTAAAGCATATCCATCTGGCATCCCTGAAGGGAATGCAGTGTGATAAATATTACTACAAATTAACATAGTTTGAAACCTTGGCTCAAAAAAAAAAGGTTTTAATTAAGTGTATTTATTGAGTGGTCTTGGGATGTATTTTAAGACTACTCCCTGCAGAGAGATGAAGGTAAACAGAGACTTCAATGCTGCACGCATGTGTTTACATGTGCACCGTGTCTCCTCTGATCCTTTTTCTTGTCCAAAATACAGGTCTTAATTTCTTGTTCCAAATGGAATATGCAACAACTTCACCATTGCCAGTAAAACTTTTGTGTGCCTTAACTCTTCAAAATAAAATGTCAATAGCTGTATTTTTTTAACACATGACTCAGGGTAAAAGTGCTGTTGCCAAGGTTTATCAGTTGTTAAACTTTCACTCAGTGCAGATACAATCTGTTTGCCTGGGAGTTGAAACAAGAAAGAACATGTATTCCAAAGTGTAAACAAAGACCTCATATGATTATGGTTCTGGCATATCTTTGGTTAAAATATTTCACAGAATAGTTATGGGCCACCAGGCACATACTTATGGACAGGTATTCAGTTGGTAAATTGATGGAGGTTCTCCTTTTGGCAACACCCAATGTTAGGTGTAGGATGAACAACAGTTGAGAAGCAGCCAGCTTTTTAGAAAGGATAAAAGTAGCAGCAGTAGATAATAAAGGGCAGCTGGAACCACTCCTACATGGCTAGACAGATGGAAATTAATTCAGACAGTTTCAAAAGTAAATTAAGTTATAACACTCAAGTACAAGCAAAAATTAAGAGACTGAGCAACAAAAGACATAAGGAAAACCTAAAAAAAAAAATTAAAAAATGAAACAACTGCTCAACTTTGCTGATTCAGGTGAAATAAAACTCCAGATGGACCAACACCAAGATAACTACATATAGTAAGGATGGTTCAGATTCAAATCATGTAACTAGTACTGTACACTAAAAGACTGATCCACCTGCAAAATCACACACATTCGTAGTAATGTTTTCCGGAAGATGGAAAGAATATTACTTCACAAAAGGATACTTGGTCAGGTCCTCAGCTGATGCAAACTGGCTTAGCTACTTTGATTTCCGTGGAGTTATGCCAGTTAATTCTGGACTAGATCCTCAGCTGAAGCTTTTACTTGTAAAAGTCTCAAATGTTTAATTTAATGTCTTCTAAGTTGGAGCATTTCTCCCTTCCAGTATTCCTCCATACTTCTGACTTGGTCCTATAATTTTCTCAGTTTCTTTTTGCAGTCATTAGTGCCTTTTGCTGAATTAATTAAATTTGAACAAATATTTTCCAGGAAAACATAATAGGAACAAGGAATGTAACACTTGAGTTAATTTGCAAGGCAGAGCAGCAATCCCTGTCAGAATGGTGTTTCGGTTACTCATTTTGGGAGTCTACAGTTACACTGGTACTTGTATTTTATTCTTTGGAATCTGGAATTGACCTGTATCATAATTTTGTTTTTTTATAAGACCCTTGACTTGTCTCACTACTGTACTATGTGAGATTTGGTGTCAATGTAATACGCCGATATATATATGGGGAGCTTCTTTTTTGAGTTTAAATCTGAAAAAAAAATACATAATTTTAATATATAATTAGAAAATACGTAATATACAAGATATTTCTAAGATATAATAAGTGGTGAGATTAGGAATGATAGTGCAAACCCCAGTACATTACCCAAGGTCTTAAGAAATGAGACATCTACTTCCTATTTCAGAGGTTTTCTATATTATCCTTGGAAACTGCTTACTCTCTTTGTTTCAGTTTCCTTTCTCTTCAGTTTAATAAGTCTTATTTTCCTTCCTTATCAATAGATAGTGAGGATAAATTTGCTGGTACCTGAAGTATTAACTTGACATGCACAGGTGAAATGTGATTCGTCCCACTCAACTTTGCCTTATGTGCTGGGTCCTTAAGTACTGTAGTCTTTAGCCTATCATCACAGACAACAGAGGAAAAGCTGCTTCCAGAAGATGTCAATTCCCACCTATCTCATAGTCCTCTCTTCTGCCAAGGTGAATCAATCTCTGGGATGTCCATTTTGTTGTCCCTGGTCTAGAAAGAGCCTAGATTTCTAACTAGTTTAAACTTACAAATAGTTGATATTAGAGGACAGAATCACACATGTACTCCATATATTAGTTACGTGTACAGCCAAATAAACATTTTTGAGAAGATTAAAATTTATAAATTGATATATAAATAAACCTACTCACATAATCACTAATGTCCATCGCCACCTGAAAATGTCCCACTAGTTCATAGCAGAAGTATCTCAAGGAGGAGCCTGAGCGGGAACAAACAACTGCAATATGTTGTGGGTCACGTCAATCTTTGGGGAATATTTTGCAGAAGATCAGTCATCAAATATCTCTTTGTTGTATTCTCCCAGTTATTAGATATGCCGTGTGTCAGTGCTTCTGACTTGAAAGGGGTAAAATATTCATGGCTGGAAGCAAAACCTGTGTGTATGATGATAGCCATCAGGAAGGCATAAAATGAAATTCCGCCTAGTTTAGAGAAGCATTACAGATCTACTCTGAAGGCTTAAACCATGTGTCACCCTTAAGATCTGTAAACTTACTTGTTTCATGGGAAACCCATAAAAGTAATCTCTTATGCCTAGAGGGGTTCAGCTGTCCCTCTTGGGGTTTTTAAACTTTTTCAATAGCTACGTTATTGGGCAGCCCATAAACTGAAGAACTCTGCCTGGAAGGCAGAAGCTCTCTGGTTGACCTGTGATTGCTCTGTTTTTGCCAAAGGAGGTTGCAGGCACAACATACAAATAAGTTAGACCTCTGCCAGTAGGACACATTTGATTGACTTCAACTTGTTTTCCTATTTCTGTAGCATATGCCTGGATATTAAACAAATCATTTTAGTTATCTTGTCATTCTTCTTTACAGACTGTTTCAGGCTGGTAACAGGAAGTTTTATGCTCCCCACAAGAATTTTTGGGCATATCTGAAAGAAATATACATGCTTATACAGCATATACATATTATTTTTCACCATGATTCAACTCCAGCATTTTTATACTGTTTATTGGAAGTTCCTCTTCAAACTACTTAAATTTTCATACATTTTGCAATCAAATCTTTCTCACACCCAAAATTAAAAACTGTCTGGAAAACAAATAAAAAAAGATGAATCTGCTGCTCAACTTATAATGGTGTTCAGGAACTAACGTGCAGGGGTAAACTATAACTACCATCAGCTCCCGTTATCATCAACTAGCACAACACATATTCCTGCAGATCATATAACCAGTGAAGAATGTGTTCTTCCCTGTTATTTCATGAGTTCTAGAGCAAATCTAGGAATTTACGTAATCCCTTGTCAAGAGCAGGTCAATCAGCCTTCTTCTGGTAGGGATAGAGAAGCTTGTATGATTTACTTTGTTAAAAATTCAAATGCTCGTAAACCGTCAGAGTTATGGTCATTCACCAAGAACAGGATAAACATGGTAATGTTCAGGCAGTTGTACTGTTTATTATTTTATTTTTTTTTCCCTTTTTTTCCTAGTGAATGTAACAACTACTTTTAGGATTTAATAATCTACATTAATACATTTGACAATATGAAATGTAATACTTTCATCTGCACGGCCACAGAAAGCACTCTGTTTTTCCTGGTCTTCCCTCTCTGCAGAAAAGGGAGAGAAACACAGGCATTCAGATACTGTCAACTGTAGGTGTAATTTAGTTTCAGTACACTGAGGGCTGCCTTTATTGACAAAGTTTTCTCCTTGTTTATTATCTCTTTAGACTCTTATCACTGTACATAATGCTTTATCTTTACAATTTCGAGCTGTGGGTTTCATAACCTGTTCTGCTGAAAGCAAAATGATAAGGGGAGGAAAGTATCCTACATCTCAGGGGAGAGTTGTGTAATGGAGCAAATCTCAATGGTTTACAACATCAGTGATGACAGATTAGAAAACTTGAGGTCCAAATAATTGCTAAAACCCATTAGCATTAGCAATTACATTTACATTTCTCTACTCATTTTTTTGTGATGTGGTATTTTTGTCTGTCCGATTTTGTGTTATTGTTATGTTTGATATATACTTTTGCTTCTCCAAGAGCTAAAAGGAAAGGCACAAAATCCTATGTTAGTTTGCATTTTGTTCTTCTGATTTAATCTCTGATCGGTACTCTGTATTGTCTCAGCTAGTGCTAGAGAGCCCAGCAGGTTTAGTACATGGTAGGACTTGCAGTGTTGATACAGATCTACAGCATCAGGTTTACTTTTTCCTAGCATGCCACTATTGGGAGGTCTGCTATGCTAAAACCTACTGACCGATTCAGTGGGAAATTACAGAGCTATAAAATACCATTGTCCTAACAGTAATTTACTGGGGTTTATAATTTATATATTACCCAAGATTAGCTTTAGCAAACTGCATCGTTGAACTGAATTTTCTGCACCAGTCTGAAAATTAGACTCCTCTTTGAAACTCTGATCCTCTTCCTCATCTGTTTTCTCCTCTGGATTTCCCCTGCCTTCAGGGATGATATACTGGGTCTCTACTACAATTCTTCATGCAAGCCAACAGTCGCTGAGATTGTCCTAAAATTGGAGAGGGAGTCATATTAATAATTCTGAAAATGTGAGTACAAAACAAACTTTATGGATAGTATAATGAATACTTTAAATTTACCTTTTTAAACCTTACCACAAACCTCCATGCATTGGTATGTTTTATTAACTTTCCATTGAGTCTCTTAGGTGTTTTCTTCCACCAAATTTAGAAACAGATATCTGAAAAATCATTTTAAATGAAATCCACTGCAGTATTTTAAATCAAAATCTTCCCCCCTCTGCAAACAACCAGTGCATTAATACAACCATATTACTTCCTTTTGACTGAAACTGAGATCAGCTCCAGACAAAAAAAAAAACCCTGGATTGACTTTACCCTTGCACACAACTTCTTCTTCTTGGTTTTAACTCACTACTGACTGGTCAGCTCTCTGTCAGGGTCTAGGGTATAAAAAGCACCAAAGGAATTTGAAGCCACTTTTGTTCTCCCTTCACTCATAGGAGGAGCTGCAAAATACACAATCCAACCCATTGTGCTTTATACCACTTTATAACTCCACTAATTGCACTAAAAGGGTCCTGACTAACTTGAAAAAAGTATGGCCTTAAATGCCATATGGTTTCCTGAACACAGATCAGATGGTACATACACTCAACCTTTGTGTTCCCTGGTAGATTGGCCTAGCTACCAAGAAAAGTACAAAAACTTCATTCACATTTCTTTTCTTAGTAGCAAAATGGGATGTTATGTAACTTTGGAAATTAGATAAAGATTCAGCTTCAGAAACTGGCTAGTTAATGGAAGCATTCTGGTCTTCTCAAAAGAACTATGTGTCTCTGCAACAATCATGGATGAAGAGTCCCCCAGGGCTTGGAGACCTCATCTGCACTGCTGAAAGGATAATATTTAGAACAGAGATCATCATCCATTCACCCCCTTCCCTGAGTTATGTTCTACACTTTGGATAACACTCACCCAGTGTAGAAATTGTCGAAGCTTTGCCTATCTTTTAAGCTCTGGGTAAGAATGGAAGGAGAACAAGAAGCTTGAATGAATCACTGAATACGATACACACTGCTGCTGTGTGAAGTAGCTATAGACACATTAATATGCTTCTCAGGAAGTGTTTTCAAACCAAGGTGTTCAGAGCTTCAGCTTAGCACTGCCGTTGTCATGAATAAGAACTGTCTGGCTACAGAATCCATGTTCTGAGGCACCGCAGAGAGTGACTACTATAGCTTATTTACAGTGTGACATGTGGCTTAAGAAAATGCCCAGAAAGACAACTGGAAGAGGAGAGAATGACAAAGGACAAGTATCACAGGTGAAGAAGGAAATCCTGAGTTTGGGGGAAAACTATGAGGTTGGGACATGTGTGTACCGAGTTTGATAGCTAATTATGACAAGAAGAGAGTATTTTTGTTTAAAGGTATAGCTCTGTCTGGGCTATACCGTTGATGCCTGATAGGTGATGTGACTTGTTCACGTTGTGTTTAATAGTTTTGTCATAGCTCATGAAAATATAGTCCTTTGCTTTACATTTTTAGTAATCTATTACAAAAAGCTTAGAGAAGTCTATCGAGAAGGATCTTGACAGGCTTCAGAGGTGGGCCCATGCAAAACTCGTGAAGATCAACAAGGCCAAGTGCAAGGTTCTGCACATGGGTTCGGGCAATCTCAAGCACAAATACAGTCTGGGAGGAAAATGATTGAGAGCAGCCCTGAGAAGAAGGATGTGGGGGTGTTGGTTGATGAAAAGCTCAACATGAGCCAGCACTGTGCGCTTGCAGCCCAGAAAGTGAACCGTGTCCTGGGCTGCATCAAAAGAAGGGTGATCAGCAAGTCAATGGAGGTTATTCTGCCCCTATACTCTGCTCTTGAGAGACCCCACTTGCAGTACTGCATCCAGCTCTGGGACCCTCAGCAAAAGAAGGACATGGACCTACTGGAGCAAGTTCAGAGGAGAGCCGTGAAGACGATCAGAGGGCTGGAGCACCTTCCATATGAGGACAGACTGAGAGAGTTGGGGTTGTTCAGCCTGGAGAACAGAAGGCTCTGGGGGGACCTTATAGCAACCTTCCAGTACTTAAAGGGGGCTACAGGAGAAATGGGGAAACACTCTTGATCAGGGAGTGCAGGGATAGAATGAGGGGTAATGGCTTGAAACAGAAGGAGATTAGATTTTGATTAGATATAAGGAAGAAATTTTTCACTGTGAGGGTGGTGAGGCACTGGCACAGGTTGCCCAGAGAAGCTGTGGATGCCCCATCCCTGGAGGTGTTCAAGGCCAGGCTGGATGAGGCTTTGAGCAACCTGGGCTAGTCGAAGGTGTCCCTGCCCATGGCAGGGGGTTTGGACTAGATGATCTTTAAGGTCCCATCCAAGCCAAAGCATTCTATGATTCTATGATTCTGTTACGCTCTGGGCCACCCAGTTTCACCACCCAACAAGTTCCCAGTAGGCAGCTGCAGGGTATACTGAAGCGATGATCCTTCAGACAGCAGCAACACAATTTTTTTTCCAAATAGGTCAGTGGTTTTCAAATTTTTTTTTTTTTTAATTTTTTTTTTTTCTCTGCAGGAGGGCCTGGGATAAAAGACAGCAACAATGATTTGTCTCTAATGGCTCTCAGGAACTATAACCCCTATCTGCTGCTTCTGCTTGTGCGGTCCATCTCTGCCCTTAATAAAAATAACTTCTACAACAGATTCTTCCCCTTAATTCTGACTGCCACTACTTCTTGTGGGAATCTGCCTGGCAATGTGCCCTTCTTTCCTCTCCATCCTCTTCATTCTAATTTGAGAACTGTGACCTTAAGACAGCTTTTGTTTATTTTATTTTTCCCAAATTTAATTGAAATTAATTGGTACTCTGAGGCTTACAACATCCTCTAGGACTTTGGAGTTGATCTAGTGAAGCATTTGAGACTTTCTGCCTTGCTAGTAACTTCTTTCTCTCCTCCATTCCCACATGTTAGTCATTTAATTGTCATTATCCTGTATCTACCCGTGTCTCAGAGACACTTTGGCAGTTAGCTAAGGTACCTCCACCCTCCCCTTCTCTGAGCTGTATTTTTGGTTAAGTGGTTGACTCAAGTGATGTGTGATGTCATTTGGTTACTCGTCTTGTGTTATTTGACTTTGCTGTTGGACTCTATGATCTTAAAGGTCTTTTCCAACCTAAATCATTCTATGATTCTATGATTCTTTATTTCTCCTTTCTCTCTTTGTCTTCCAGCTTCTCCTCCCTCATCTTCATGTTGTTGGAGTGACAACCTTGGGTGGGGGAAAGGAATAAAACCTCTTTTGTTCTCTCATTTCTCTGTCTTACCTCTACTACCCTTGTTTTAACACTAAAAGAAGCTGTTAGGATGTTGTCATTTTCATTCATTGGCACAGATCCAGAGTTCTGAAAAGTATCATCACGTTGCCTAAAGGCATCCCTGTTGCCAGCAAGTGACTTATTGGCACATGGATGGCTACAACCCTTGCTGAAACTGTTAGGTCTTCTAAACAAACATGGAAGTGGTCTCTGTTTTCTTGCTTTCCTCTCAGTTCCCCTTCCTCTGAAATACATGTAATTCTACCAGTCTTGTGGAATTTTCTCAAAAAATCGGATGGCCTGGACAATAAGACATATAAGTAATTCCAACCAATACACTTTTTTATCTGAATAGAGAATATCAATATTAGATATAAAATATTAAACTTCACATAGGTTACTAATTTCTTCCTGATACTAGGGGAGCTTCTTTATTCACAGAGTGATGACCAGACCTTTGTGCTTTTAAGTCAGTGATCATATTTTCTTGCATATGTTCATAAATACACTTTCTCATCCATGTACTGTACACATTAGACCTAACAAGCAAATGAACAATATTGGATAAACAATAAATTTAAGGCTATTTTCTGCAGATGATAAATGAAAACTGTCAGCTTTCATCACAAAACAAGTGACTAAAAAGGCAGATGAACACTATGTATATTTTGAAGTTATTATGTTTTAGACATAAAAAGGTTTCATACATCACAGCCATTCCAACTTGTTGAAGGGTGGATGTTACGGCTTTGCTGACATCTTACCTAAGCGGGAATACATATTGGCAAAGTGGAAAGGACCTTCTGAAATTAAATAGAAATGTTTACGAAAGGTTTAAAACAAGAGCTTAAAGTGAAAAGGGAGAAACTTACCAGAGAAAATCCATTCTTTACTCTGTCTTGAAAAACACATCTGCAAGTTAAACCAGCAGTCCCAGGGAACCCTGCCCATGACCGTGCTGAAGTCAGCAAAGTCATTTATTTAGATGAATACTCCACTGAAGGTGGTGTTACTTTGTAATGGACAGAGTGGTTCGTTGACCTCTGCTGTCTGCTAGATCCCCACCCAGGCACTCTCCCCTCCCTCAACCAGACAAGGAAGAAAGTAAGACAGAAAAGCTTGTGAGTTGAGATAAAGACAGTTTAAAAACAAAAGCAAAAGCTGCTTGAAGAAACAAAGCAAAATGAGGAATCTATTCACTACTTCCCATCAGCAGGTAGTCGTCCAGCAACCTCTTGGAAAGCAGGGCCTCAGTACATCTAGCAGTTGTTTGGGAAGGTAAATGCTGTAACCATGAATGTTCTTATATCCACCCCCTTTCCTCAGCTTTTATTGCTGATCACAATGCCATACGGTGTGGAATATCCCATTGGTTGGCTTGGGTCTGCTGTCCTGGCTATGTCCCCTGACAGCCTCTAACCCACCACCAGTCTACTGGCCGTGGTGAGGTGTGGTTGGAGAGAAAACCTTGATGCTGTGAAAGCACTGCTCAGCAATAGTCAAAACATCGGTGTATAAGCACTGTTTTAGCCACAAATGTAAAGCACAACACCATACTGGCTGCTATGAAGAAAGTTAACTCCATCCTACCCAGACCCAGTAATTAAACAAGTCCGTCACCAAATAATCACAACATTTTAAAATAGTAGTAGGTGATAAGTATTATCAAGAAGTACACACAACTGAAAAGTGCTACAGGATAAATACTGTAAAGAGTTCAGGGAAATAAATATGGTCCTGCATTTATGAGATGTGCAAGGATTTTCATGTATTTCCCTGACATCCTTCCTGACGTAAGTAAGTAATGCTCTTGTAAACATTGGCTTGCCTACTACAGTGCCTGGCCAGAAAGCCCTCACATATGGAGAAGGATGATGAACAGGAATTCTGCAGAAGAGGAAGATTCTTTGGCATTAAATAGCCGACACTACTAAGCAAGATTGGCTTCAGTACTTGGTACAGACGAAGTAAACTCTTCCAAAGTGAAGCTCTGTTCTGTTGGCTTTGCTCCAGTAGAGAGTAGAACTAGCTGAACCAGAAGATAACATTTGAATGCTCACGTCCATATTCTGAAATTGAGATAAAATTGCCTTGCCTCTGCAATTATTTCTTGGTTCTCACTGATTTTTTTGACAGTACGAAGTTTTCATTTCATGAAAAGGATGTTCAGTTAAAGTTCATACGCTGAACAAAAATGTTCCCTGAAATTGTAGTACTAACAAGTGCAGTACAACTAAAGCCCTGAGGTCACTAAATAGTAATGATAACAAAAAGGTGTATCAGAATGTTAGGTCTATTTAAACTCTTAAATTTGTGAAATATGAATAAAAATTTTTCATCCATTTAATGTGAGTAGATAAAGAAAGAATGCTCTATTAGGCAAATTCATTACTTTATCCACAAAGTCTTATATCTTTAATGTAATGTAATGTTTTTATACTGACCTTCCCAGAAGAAATGACTGGAAAATATTGGAGATTATAAACTTGATGGTGAATGTTGAAATATTGAGACATATTCATAAGCTTTGCTGTAAAAGTACTCTTTTGGGATGATAATTCTTACCAGACATAAAAATTACCAAACCCCAACTCCACCTCTGTGTCCAATACTGTACTGCACTGTCAATCATTATAATCAATACTGGGAATTGGACATTTTCTACATGATGGAAAATGTTTATATGACTAAAGCAAACTCATTAAAATATTGCCAACTTCAAACCTTTGTAAGCAAATGCTTAACACAGATGCACTTAACCCAGTTTAACTTTCATTTAGCTTGTGGGAATAAATCTTTGTTTCTTGTCACTGTAAATAATAACTTTTTGTGTGTGTCATTGTTTTTAAAGTGTTGGATACAAAACCCATTTAAACCAATCCAACACTTCAAACATTGACTGGGCTTTATTCATCCTCTCATGCGTTGGCAAGCTAGGGCCTTAAATTCTAAGTGCATGTCCCAGTGGAAACATTAAAGACCTTGCTAGTGGAAACGAGCTTTCTAATGTCACATTAAATAGGAAATATAAATCTGCATGGAAAGTTCATGGTTATCCTGGAAGTCTAACAAATTGAGGTACTTGTTTATTGGTTAAGAGAAAACTTTATAGTTCTGTAAGTGTTGTCAGCCCAAGTTAATGAGCCATGACATTCATTCTGTCTCATGCAACACTTCTAAGTTTATGTAAAATTGAAATTTACAAGCACTGTTAAGCTTTCTTATTTTAAATTAACAAAATATTCTATAGTTCATACGGCTGAAGGTGGATATATTCAAATACAAGCTTTTGTGGAAAATGTAATTAGAAAAGCATGTTTGATGAGAAAGAAGGAAGTAAAAGAAAGTTCATCTGTTACAGTCCATCAGTTTTTTATTACTAGAATCAGATCTAGAGAAATTACAATGAACTATGCTTAATATCTAACTTAAATTGTCCAGTGTCTAGTCTAATGGCTTATTTAGAATAAATGTTTTGTGTGAATTCTGTCTGTCAAGAAGACACTTGTAAAAGCCTTGTGCCCATATAAATATTAATCTCATTACAATTTCCCTTGTGCACAAATAAATAAATCATTTTTGGGGAACAGAACACAGGAATTGTTCATCCAGACCATTCATTTTTTGCCATCAGGCTAGTCAATAAAGTTCTGAAAGGAATCACCCATATGTCAAATAAAAACAGACTCTTAGGGAAGAAATCTTATTTCTTTGATGTAATAAAAGAAGAGTCTGTGTTTATTAGATGTTACTCAGCAGTTTAATACAATGAATCTTCCAAATAAAGCCAGGAAATATTGTTTTGGTTGAAAAACTATCAACTTTCTGATCACCTGCCTGACCATTCTGAGGCTTTGTGTTCAAGCTCTACATCTTATACTGGGCTGATAACACTAGTTATGTTCATTACTGTTGTTGATACCTATCTGTTCTTGGCAAATTCTAATCCTTTGATCTCTTCTTGATATGGCTTAAAATTACAGTTTATTTGATATCACCTCTATATGCTTTAAGGATTCAAATTATTTGTGCAGAGTGGAAGTAAGTATATGATACAACTGACAAAATCTAGATATCAAAATCTGTGACTGTTCATCTGAGACCCTCTTAGCAGACAGCAGAGTTAAATAGCAGAGGTATATTTCATCACGTCTTAAAACGGATGTCAAAAATAGGTCAAGTGTATCACACATCGGAAGCGCTTATTTCTGTCTGTTGATATTTGCAAACTCAGCTATTGATGTCTGTTGCAGAAACCCCAGTACAAGTGTTTCATTATCAGATGTGATTAGGAACTTGGACATAGCAGAAAAGTGACTGAAGAAACATTCCCGAGACCTCTACTCCAAATCTGTTCAGCTAATGAAGAGCTCTATTTATTTCACAATGGGAATTTTAAAAGAATCAGTTTAGGGCTACAATGTTAATTTTGTTTGCCCTGACTAGGGATTCCAGTTGCATATGCTGGGGCACAGGTTTATATGTGCTGATTGCAAACTTAATGAGTGAGCAACAAAGCCTGGCATGAGTGCTAATGAGGAAGAAGTTCACGTTTTGTCCGTAGTACAGGCTGGACTCAGCAATGAAAGAAATGTTAAGTGATGACAAGTATTCTGCCTGATGTAGTAATGAAAAAAAGGAAGCAAGACTAGGGGTCAAAAAGGAATTAATTCTTTAAAGCACTAAAAGAGGAAAATGATACTTAGAACAGTTAAACTGCAAAGAGACCATGTCGTTGAGAGAGGGAAAAGAAACTAATTGTTGTAGAGGAGAACACACTAGGATGCATGAAGAGAAATCACAAGCAAGAGAAGGTGAAGTAGTTCTTTCTGGGCCTTTCAGAGTTGCTGATAATTGACAGTTTTGGATTCAAACCAAAAGTGTTTTGGTATATTTTATCTAAAGATAACCCAAATAACTTGGAGAGAGTTTCATGAATTTATCTGGGAACACTTATCTCACCTCATAAAAACTATATGTATTTTTAAGTGATAACAAGTTTATTTCAGCAGAGTAGGGGTGAAAGAAGATGTGGAAAAATGATTCATTTCCAAATATGATAAGAAAATAAGGTAGTGTTTTGTTTAGAAGGTGTATCTGACAGCAAATTTAAATTCATATGCCCAAAAACCTATAACATATATGTTGTTTGTCCAATGTTCATAATAATAGTTTCAGGACATGGGATACAAGACTGAATTATCACTGTTTAGCTGTCTGCTACCTAACTGAAATTGTTTTCTGGACAATAATGGATAATATTAGCCTCAGTTCTGAGGTTATATATTAGTTGTGAAGATCTCTAAGCTAATTTGAATTGCCTCACATCTGAAACAGGATAAGTGCAAATACGTAGATGTTATTGTGCAATGTGCAGTAACTTAACCTGCCCAAATCCCAATTAGTCTGTGTACTCAATTCATTGAGCAATTAGATCTACATGCATCTAAGATGCATTAAGGAGCATGGAGGACTTCTTCCAGGAGGATGGAAAAATTAATCTTTATTACCCCCAGCAACAACTTTATACTGGTTAGGACAACTTTCTCATTCCAAATCAACATGATTTTTGAGGATGGCAACAAAGAAAACTCATATTGACAGAAGGCAAGCAGTCTGGTTTCTGGGAAGTTATATTTTCCTGCAAGAATGGATTGAGTCCAAACAGATCAAAATCACACACTTCCAAATTATTGCATGGGTCAGAAATTCTGCAGTCTTCATTTCTGTGTTTTGTTTTTTCTCCATGTTCACAAAACCCTGATGTACAGGGAAACGTCTTGAAAATTTCATTAAAACTAATAATGATACAATTGGCCAAAACTGAGTATTTCACTAAAGAAGACCATCCCTGAAGACAATGAAACACTGAAAGATCATGAAAAACTGAGTAAATGCAGACTCTCTTCCTGTAAACTGAGGTTCAGGGTCACCGGGCTCCTCAGTGAAAATCTAAGAATTGAGCCTAGCTACAGGTCTGGGACCTCAAAGATTCCAGGGATTACAGCCTATCAGATGAATCCCTTTTCCAAGGGAAAGAATGGAAGCTGTGGCTTTACTGCTTTTTACAGGAGGAAGGAGCCAAGGGAAAAAAATGTACTTAACCCTTTCCTGGAGTTAGCATCATGGTCATTGAACTGGAAATGTTTCAAAACAATCCAAGTTCAACAAACCACTCCTGAATTAGTGCTGTTAATTGAATTTTCTAACAAGTTCTGAAGAAAAGTCTGAAATACTTCAGTTTCTGAGCCTTTCAAATCATAGCGACTGAGAGGCAAATAAATTTTTAAATTTCTTTTGAATATAAATTAACTAGTTTTAGTGAACACACAGGTGTCCATTTAGAAAGATAAACGAGAAGGATTTTTGATTGTTCAACAGCTAATAGACTTATCTGCTCCCAGCAGAGCCTCTTTGGTACTGACACACCACTCTTGTGTCTAAATGGAAAGAAAAAAGTGATCTGTTTCAAGAAAATTCAGTTGTTGGTGTTGGGTACTCATGAAAGATGGGACTTTATTAAGCAAACATGCTAGCTTCCTATATGCAACTACCAGCATGCTATGTTTTTTCCTTTAAATCTAGTGCAGTTGAACATGTGCCTGCTTGGCAACCTATAGAAGAATTTACATGAATAGATGCAGTCTGTTACGGTTACAGTAATCTGCAGCAATTATTTCATAATTCAGAACTGTGGAGGCGTTGAAACCTGAAAGCGTATAAACAACTTCAGTGTCAAGGAGTCTCTTTTCCCACTAAGATTCATCATAGTATTAAAATTCACACCTGAGGCTGCAGGGTAGGGATGTTAACAGCTGAATTAGAATAAAGCATACTCTAGATAGAGTTCATTCAGACTGACATGTCAGAATTAGTTTCACCTTGTATTCTTTCCATAGGTCTTGATGAATGTAATGAATGCATTAATGAATGCATTAAATTAAACCTCATTCTTTGTATTTTAAGCATAGATATGAGTATAAATAAATGATTCCAATAAATGTACGGCTCTATTTTCCATAATGCAATGACATTCTACGTAGTTATCCATTGCTGATGTTTTAAGAAACTGCATTTTTAAAAGTCAGACTACATGTGCTCATGAAAGATATCTGGCACCCTCAGAGAAAGCCTGTCACACTAAACAAGTTATTTTTCTGTGAGTTATCTGATAAGTGGCCCATATCCCTGAAGAGCTCTCACGTAAATCTTTAAAAAATGTAAGAAAATATCATTATGATAACAATATGGTCCTGGATGTTTTGTAAAGCCAACAACTTTTCCAGCCAACTTAATATTCCAGCCCTGGGAGGGACTCCTCCCTGTGTTTTGGGAGCCCTACAAAATTGTTGTTTCTGAAATTCCAATATAATCACTAGTTTTATACCAGAAATCCCATGGAAGAGGCCTCATTGGAATGAGTGCATTTTAGAAAACTGTATGATTTTTTTAAGACTTCTTTTTGTAGCTCTGTTTAGTAGAATTGACTCAAACCTTAACCTTACAAGTATGGAAATACTTTCCTGCCCAGTCTGTCAAAATATGGTCACTTGTTCAACTTCAGAAAGAGCATATTCACATCCCTTTCCATGCTGCCTCTCGTGCCACATCTACAAGGCGATCTCTTTAACTTCCAAGTCATTCCTTAAAATTATTCCCTGGGCTGCTTACAAATAAGCAAGCTAACATAGGGCTAAGACCATTGGTCACTATTAGTGATGACAAGATTGACCAATATTATCTCATTTCCTTAAAAGCCATTGGCTGTCTATGTACATCTGTTTCACCTGAAAATTTATTTTTTCAGCCTTTGGTGATGTGGGCTCAAGATCCAGTGTGCTTCCTTTCTTCACACAATGTAGACATCATAACACTTTCAAAAAGTAGACTTGGTGTAGCATTTAGATAAAGATGAATATACTTACATGAAAGGTACTTACACATAGTTGTCTTTTTTATTTTGTGACAATACAGTCAACACCATGAATAGAATTTACTGAGCAGTTCAATTCACCTTTAAAGAGACACGTAAAGTTCAGTTCAGTATCCTAAACTTAAGCATCTAAAGCCATTTGAGATGCTTTAGAATATTCAAGATAAAAAGACAGAACTGGCAGGTATGACACACTACCAGTGATCTTCTGAAGCAGCACTTCGAGCCATTTCAAATGACACTGGAGATCTAAATTGCATCCTTAGTCTGAAATTGAATTTCACATTTGACATGTAGAGAGCATTCTGGATTATTTAAATTTCTTCCATCATTAATAGTGAGAGCCAAGGTATCTCTGGCAGACAATTTGGAAAGTTTGTATGAGTGATGAGCTGCCTCGAGCTCATTAAAAACTAGCTCAGTTCAGATGGATATCCACATTTCTTCCTTTCTATGGACATCTTCTTGCAGTTACACAGAAAGTATATCTGTTCATTTGGTGGTCCATGATCTGGCAACCTCTATATTCCTAAAAACACTCAATTCCAGTGAGTAATGACTGACCCGGGGCCAAGTGGAAGTACAAGGCATATGCCTAAACTGATCAGAACTATTTCCTTCTAAAATACTCAGTTCATAGTTAAATCCCATATACTGAAGCCTACATCTCTGATTTTGGCTGCTTTTTCCTGTGCTTTTAGCTCACACACCTGTTCACATCACACGAACTGTATGGAAGTGGAACTTCTAAGCTCCTGAAACTGAGTCATGTTAGAGCAGATATTCCTGTGGATGCTCTTGCTGTTCCTCTGAATGTCTTCCTAGTTAAACCATGACCCCATGTATAGATAAAAGCTACCAGCTGGACAAGTCACCCATATCATCCCTTCCAGAAGAGAACACTTTCTGAAAGACTACTAAAGAAGACTCATTCTGATTCAGCTGGTGGTTAAACTGGTATTGATCTAGTAATTGCTCTTTTAAAACACACTTGTTACAGGACTGTAGTCTAAATTTAGCATAGTGAATGTTTTTGTTCGAAGGCCGTGCTAGTCAACAATTTCCAGTGCTGGAAAATATTATAAAGACGACTGGGAACAGCAGGCTGTCTGTTTTTTTCCAAGAGCATTAGAAATTACCAACTCTGAAATGAGACCCAGGCTCCTGGTTAGCCTGGAAATGAAATAAGAACCACCTATTTCTCCAATACAGATCTTGAATTAATTCTGGCTTCTGGTTGGAAATGTAATTCATTTGCCTTCAATTTTTATGTTCTTGAAAAGTTTTTTGATTAAAAATGGAGAATGCCAACATTGTGCTGCTTGTTTCTTGAGAAAAAGAAAACTGATTCTCTGATGGAGGTCTCATGGGGAAAGGTCTGCAGTTTGAGAGGAGAGAGGGGGAGAAGGAGAAAGGGGAGGGGAGAAGAGGGGGAGAAAGAGGGAGATTAGTGGAAAGTGGAAGCTGAAAACAGAAAGCTATAAAGTGAAGACTAGACAATGGTTGGGTTGCTGCTTCCAGGATTTTGTTCTTGCTGAGCTTGTGTCCTGCAGCACCGAGTGCATCCTGCACGCTATGAAAGGAGCAGGTTTGGAAAGGCAAGTAGAGGCAGAAATACTCCCTGGCATAAGCTCTCACAGCAGATTGGCTGGGCTGCCGTCGCGAGTCAGTTTTCCAGTGGAGATGGGACAAGTTCAGAGACAAGCTTGAGCATGGGCTAGGGGTGAACTACAATAGCCTCAGGTTTTTAAAGCAAAGAGGAGTGGCAAGAGGTTGTATAAGGTGTTGAAGAGTGTCTGATTTAGAGACCTTGGCTACACTGGTATGGTACTTAGTTATACAGCTGTTTTGTCTTCACTGGTGACACTAGTTGAAGTGCCCTTGCTACGTATTGATAATCAGTGTTCTTCAGAAATGAAGCTGGCAATACTTCAGTGAGAGCTTATCAGCTCCATCTCTGTATAAACTGATATAGTTACCTACCTCAGAGATTTTAAGTAAATTTTTATATTTGCACAATTGCAGGAAAACATGCTTAATGAATAGGAAACTTTGAGATATTTTTAAAAAGCATCTTCAAAAAACCACTCAAACAAACAAAACCCCAACAAAACCCCTTTACAACAAGTGTTTTGTGTTAGTTTATTCCAGCCCTGACTAGAATAAAGGAGAATATTTTATTTTAAGAACATGGTTTAAGAATAAATCTCTGTTTAAGGCAGCAATGGAGTAGCTGCTTAATTTCAGTTGGCACCTGTGGGACCTTAACACATGATTCATATTATACAGATGCTTAAGTGCTTCCCTGAATAGGACTGTGACACAGTGACCCAACCCCAAAAGTGTATTAATGTATTATATGTAGTCTCTATAATATGCCAGTAAACCAGAAATAAAATGGCTGCTTGTGCCAAAAATGTCTCATGATATGTAGTTTGCAGAACGGTACATTGTAGGTTTGCTACTGTAATTCATTTTTATCACTGCAATTCAGCTGACTTCCTGAGAGAAAAGGCAAACAGGATAGAAGAATCAGCACTCCGTGATTCCTCTGTACCTAAAGAGATTTATTCTCAAATAAGCTTAAGAGCATTCCTTTTGCATTCTGATAGACAGCAAGCAGCTAGAAGAAAGGCCATGGTATTCCCAGGGCTTTCAAACAGCAGAGAAATAAAAGGATTCCTAAGACTTGGGTTGAAACTTTGTCAACATTCAACAGAAAATCCTCAAATGTAAATGAAAGGCAGAAGCACTTTACTTCAGAAGCATATGTTCATTCAGCAGTTCCTCTGTTTGCTAGTTGAGAAGTACCCTCCCATGTGACAGCTAGGATAAGACACATTTCACCATTCTTTCCTTATTTACATACATTTCTTTTGTAGGTATTTCCAATTTTATAATTAAGAACATTACTCTTTTGCTTAGTTGGAATACAACTTGCCTTCATTATTAAGTCCAGAATTCAAACTGATTAGACAAATCTGGGGCAGTACATGACACATGTTCAAGCAAAAAATCCAAATAGATCAGTGTTGCAGTTAAGTTTGAGAGGAATTAGGAGACCAAACAATATGGTGTACTTCTTGCTAAATTCGCTGCTTGGTTCAGGGTCTGAAAGAAACAGGAATTGCTCCTGGATGGTATTCGGCAATTCCTGACTTTGAACCACATTGTCTCAGGCAAGTAACGGTTGAACTGCTCTTTTTGTTGAAACATGCTGAAGGTAGAAGACTAGCCTGGAAATAAAAGCAGACATCTGGAGCTGGAGAAATTATGATAAGTAGGTGAAGATGTGCAGAAAATTAATTCAACAAGCTGAAGTCCATCCTGTGTAAGTGGATGCAGGGGCTGGACTAGCTCAGAGCACAGAGGAACTCTGGTTGGAGAGCCAAAAAGGAGGAGTGTGACTTGAATGTAGGGATGTCATGTGGAAGATGGATGCCAGGTGTGAGGGTGGTACACGGAGCATATACCGTAGAGTAAAAAACGTCTAGAGATTGTGATGGAAAAGATTATCACCTGCAGGCGGGTGTCATTGCTGTGGACCCTTCACTTAAGTGTAAAGAGAGCAAAAGCAATTTGTTAATATACAGGTTTGCACCCAGCAAGACTTTTTTTGCTGGGGTGGATTCAGGGCACTCAGAGACTTCCAGAGGATCAGAGTATCTCATCAATGCAGTTTTATAAAATTTCTGTAATTACCTTGATTTAAAAAGGCAGGAAAAGATGACTCTCTATAGAAGTAAACTAGTCTGTTACATTCACTCCAAAAGTTACAGTCCTGACGAGCTATGACAGTAGTGACAGCATCAGAATTACTTCTTATCATCTGCTCACAGATGATGGGAAAAATATTTCAAAAAGTAGTCCACAAATATTTCCATGAAAAGAAATGAACAAAAGATTGCAAAGTTCTGGAAAGCATTACCAAGGAAACCGGGTGTGTCATGGATTACTGAGGGACACCTGCTTCCTATGGGACAGAGATGAGGAGGTGCCTCAGGGTGGCAGCTCAGAACATCTCAAACAGAGCCAGTCCCTTCAGTCAGGAGCAGGGCATTCTGGGGCGCAGCTGGGACAGCTCCAGCCCTGGGCATCAGACACCTCCACGGGGATGGAGGCAGGATGAGGTCAGTCTGGGACACTGGCCTGCAGGTGAAGGATCAGAGTCAGCCCCAGCCTGGGATGTCCATGCAAGGTGGTAGAGATGGAGCAATCTCTTGTTGATGCCCGATTCCCAAGAAACCATGTGAACACTGTCATGTGAGGTCATGGAAACGTGCACTTAGAAGCAAAGATGCCACAACTGCGAATTTCTAATTTTAAGTGTTGAAAAGGATTTAAACAACAGAGTTTAAATTACTCTTTTTAAACTTATTTCCACGGTTTATGAATTGAACCTTAGTTTTGGTATCACTGAATTGTAATCTATCTGAGAAAGACACACACAACTATTTCCTGTGCTGCTGCCAAATGCTCAGTCAGTGTTCAAAAAGCATTAATGTTCACTACATTTTCTAGAGGATCTACAGCTTATATTTGATCTGACTTGACTGATATATGAAATAACTGATTTTTATTCATGGAAGCTAGTTCTATTCTATTCTATGTTGTTAAGCCTGCAGGTAAACTTTCTAAGTCTTCATATCCTCATTGAAATTACCCCAAAGATTCACAAATGGGGGAAGTGGGCTTGATCTTACTCAATCCATTGCCAAAGACTTGGCTTTGGTCACCGTTTCCTTCTCTCAGAGGATTTACACAGAAGACAACTGCTTCAAATTCTTGGGTTGGTACAAGTCTGAAATCATCATACACCTCTCTTTTTATTACCCACAAAAGAAAAAAACCCTCCACATACCCATTTAAATGAGCTTAAAGTCCAATGTATAAATATTTCCTACAGAAGAGTTCTTGAGTAGAACCTTTTTTATTATTCAAGCATGCTCAAATCCACAGTCTGCATGTTCTTCTTTCTCACAAAAGGAGAGAAAATATTAAGGTAGGAAATATTGAAAGAGAATACAAGAGTTCTGTAAAAAAAACCCCAAACCACTCTATTTTTCTTGCAGTTGTAATATATTTGAGCATCTGACACATCACCACTGTGTTGCTTTGTGAATTAAGAAGCATTTTTATTTCTAGAGGTTCCTTCAGAATTTCTAATCAACTTGAACAATCTTGTCCTTTGTTACCCTGCTATAAATTACAGCAGAGATCTTATTTACATGTGGCACAGACCAAAACTTCAAATACTTCAGGAGAAATAGGCTGTGAATATCCATGATGTATAATAACCGATGCAATGTTCAATAGGTTGCCTAATACAACATGGGGTTGGAAGATGCCTTGCATAAATAAAAAAGCACATCATTCCTGTTATCTCTGTGTATTTCCTTGTAAATGCAGCTCTGCTCTGCAAGGTAATGTTCCAGTCAGCTTACCTGTGTCTGAAAGTAGGAGGAAATGAGGGAAGTTCCTTTCTTACTTCATTTGGTCTTGCTTTGTCTTCCTCCATAAGCCAGACTGAGTATCGAGTGTGTAATCACCACTTGGAAATGGAAAAAGAAAAAAGAACACAATGCATTACTTGACTAGGGCACTTCTTCTAAAGCAGACCTCTGTTAGAATATAGTGCTTGGCATGCGATGTCTGTGTTCAGACAAGGACTGTGAGCTGCATGATAAGAAACTTCCTCCAACCCAGACTTTTCTTCTTCCGATCTGTCAGATGCCATTTGTCCACTTCCCTGCATCATTGTGAGCCTTAATAATTTAGGACAATGCTCATATAACCATCAGTGGAAAAGGTTAAGGGTCTTAATGTGCCCCAAGTACTTTAAAAGCCTCAGAGGAAAGGTTCACTGACTGAACAATATTATCTTACAGACTTTTTTCTGCTTAATGTATGTGACTAGATGTGCTTTTACTGTAATGAGAAGAAGTGACCATTCAGGTCGTTGATAATACTTTGCATTTATAGAACCATTTAGAAATATTTCTATCTTTTCACAGCATCCATGAGGAGGAGTTTCGTAATCCTTTTATTTCGTCAGCTTGGCCAATGGAAGAATTTTTTTCTGCATGGGTAGAACTTTGAGAAATAGTCATGAATTTGGATGTACGTGGCTAGGCTGCTTCATCTTCTTTAGAATTAATAAAATCTTTAGCCGCTCAGGGACCTTAGGAAGACTTTCATAGTTCCATATACAGAAAGTAATGGATTTGAATAAAAAGATCTCTGAGATTGAGGGAATTCAAGAAACTTATCCTCTTCTGTCTAATTACAAAAGAAATCATAAACTACCCAGCAGATTTTTCCTGTTCTAGGTTTAGTGGCATTGAAATCTCACACACTCTTTGTGTTTCTATTTTGTTTAAAAACTCTGAAAAACTGATAGTCTAATACTGTTATGTCAGACATTGTAAATAAAAAGATCTCTGAGATTGAGGGAATTCAAGAAACTTATCCTCTTCTGTCTAATTACAAAAGAAATCATAAACTACCCAGCAGATTTTTCCTGTTCTAGGTTTAGTGGCATTGAAATCTCACACACTCTTTGTGTTTCTATTTTGTTTAAAAACTGTGAAAAACTGATAGTCTAATACTGTTATGTCAGACATTATAATGGATCATGGAACTTTTTTCTCTGAAGTGTCAATTTAGGTACAACAACACACTGCCCTAAAATAAATAGTTCCAATAACAGGACCAGTGTAGCCAACTTGGTTTCAAACTGATGTTAAATTAGCCTAACACACTGAGTAAATCTTCAGGGGACTGGTGTTAAGATACCCCAGATATTCTACCATTAGCACCCAAAATCCTTACAGTAAGTCCGGAAAGTAGTCGTACATTTCTATTTCAGCACAGGCACATCCAAAGGGGAGGAGGACTCAAGTCTGAGGCATGTGGTTGGGAAGGCTTGTGAAGCTTTTGTATGCATTGTGGATAAACAGAGTATTTCAGGCCCTGGGATGTCCATTTGGCACTTGTTCAGGAATGCAAAAAGCAGGCTTAAATGAAAAACTCAATGTTCTGAAACAGCTGAATTTTTCCTAACAGGAGAGTAATAAGAGACAAAACACTTTCCTCCTTTACTGAAATCTAAGCACTTAGTCCAACAAAATAATTCTAAAAGCAACAAAATCTTTTTTTTTTTTTTTTTCACATGATGTGATCAAGTATATTTGTCATGCGTAATTTGGAAAGTGTTATGTCCCTGACACTGTGTTCATCACACGATTTGTACATAGCAAAGGCTCAGTAAAAGCTTGGAAAACAAATCCTTGCTCATGATAACTAGGGCATGGAACAGGCTGATATCTGAGCGGTGAGCTAAGAAGTGACCCATTACAGAGGTTATTTAAATGGCTGGAACAAAAATGGTAATGCCTCTTCAGGTATTGCCAGTGGTAACTCAGTAGATTGAATACCCTGTCGCAAGAACAAAATGGTACACAAGTTAATGACAAAAGCCTAAACTATTAAGCCTGACAAAGGTCACATTAATTGAAATCTATGTGCAAGACATTTAACTGTAGCAGCTTGATTTTGCCTTTTCTGCAGTTAGAGTCTATCATTATCTAAATGTTTTACATAGTAGCATTGATACAGTTTCTCTTTCATGAGTGAGAGAATAGCCTACTTTTAGGATAGCTTGACTGCTTTTACAGTTCTATATTTTTCTCTGCATTTAGGTTGGTATTTAAAAATACTAAGCATTGGCAACCCAGTTACCTGCAGTAGACTATTCCCTTCATGCACAATCCTAAAGGTATGGATCTTCACCCAAAGGCTCACCCACAGTAAATTCAGTACTTTAACATTCTGCTCCACGGATGAAAAAAATAGTGTCTTCTGAGAGCATCAAGTGTGAGGGGTCTTCGTTAGAGCTGGGAGAGCCAGAATTCCAGACTGGAGGTAACAAGATTTGCTTTGACTACCTCATATACATAGTAGAATTCTGTAGATAATGCAGTCTAGGCTTCCTCTGTACAGTGATATGTCCAGAAGGTGATTCAAGACCCCCATTACAACACTTCAGTCCACAGAGAAGCAAGTAGGATTAATGAATACTGACACCTGAAAGAACTGGACATCTAAGTATTACAATGGAAACTCACACCACCTGCTTACTATACATCCCCAGAGTCAACCAACGCTCCCTATCAGTCACTGGGTAAGCAATTCCACTGACTAGGGCTTGTTTTACTTTAATCAAGATTGTTTTATATGGTCCTCTGAAATATAGCAGAGAAAGCCAACTTAATAACTTCACGTTTCACTTTCCTGAAACAACCATTCTTTTTTCTTTTCACTAGGAGACATTTTTCAGTCAATGGTGATGAGTAGAGTTTGGATAACTGTTTTCTGTCCTGTCAGGCTTAAGTTTTATTATCTGATACATGGATAAAGCTCCGTACCCCAATCAAAAATAAACAAAACAAAACAATACCTCAAGTAAAATGGGAACAAACAAATAGGAATTGGAGAAGCATTGCATGGGATATCCAGCACCAGCAGGCTTGCTATGCCAAACACCATTTCAGTTAAAGAGCTGAGAGCTGTAGACAACTTTTCTTTTCTTCCCACCTATAATTTCATGTGCATTTTTATATCATGGACATAAAACTGGCTGCTGCTAAAACAGATAAAAAGTTATTGCAATAAAGATGAGTTTGTTGCAGTAAACAACACTTTTACTTTGTACAAGTAGAACTCTGAGCATTTATGTAGTACAATAACCAGACACAGACCTTTACCAGAAAAGTTTGCTTTGTAACTACACTGTAACACAGAAAAGGGTAAAAGTGACCGGGCTTCAGCAAAGAAAAGATTATTCATGGGAAACATCTGGCTGTAGAGTAGGTTTATGGCTAATATTAGAACTGCTTAAACTTAAGCCACATTCTCTCTTGTAATTACACAAAGTGATTTCAGACCATTTTGACTCATGGCTATTGAGACTACTAAATCCTGAGCAAAGGTTCATGCTTTTAGATCTTTCCACTGGTGATGACCCATTCAGGGAAGCTGTGTTAAATTAGCCTTCTTCATCACATTGGAGACAAGAAGCACAAGATCCTCATTCATTTCTTTCCAGATCTTGTTCTTTTGTTAGGCTTAATTCATAGCCCCGTGTATGAGGTCCACCATCCAACTGTAGACAGTCTGTGATCATGACTATGTTTGCATTTTTTTCATCTGTCAGCTGTCATCTGCCACATTCCACCACCATTCAGTTTTAATTAGAATGTTGAATGCTTATCTTGACATTCTCCTCTTTTACTTTTGCATCTTAAAAGTAAGTGTACTTTATATTCTTTACATTTAGAGGTGCTCTGGTTTCTGTTGATTCTAGCATTCTGGTGAGTGGCTGATTTAAAAAATATACATCCAAGTTACTGAGTGATCAGTCCACAGTTTTGCCAGTTTCTCTGTATTACTTATATCAGGCGAACGAACTAGAGAAGAAAATATATACCAGAGTAAGCTGAAATTCAGTTTAAAAGTGACTAATGAATAGATTTTCTGAATGGAAATCACAGAAGTTTCCTTACCATTCCAATAACTTCCATGACCTAAACCAGGATGGTGGTGTGCTGTGCAACCTAAAATAAAAAACCAAATATTTAGTTTGAATTTAAAAGGTGAGATGAAAAAAAAAATATTTTCAACAAAGCAGTTAGAAGGGTCATTTGTAAGACTCGGGTCTGAATTTGGACGCCTCCAAATGTGATGTAAGTATCTCCAGGTGAGTGAGAGATGTTCACTCTATCATGGCAGTCCCTGGAAACCTAGGGCATGATTTAGTCATGTTGGGTGTTTGGTGGAATTTGAGAGACCTTGTGGTAGCTGCCCGGCCTCCATCTGCCAATTGAGAAGGACATGGCTCTCCTGTAAGTACTTTGCTGTATCTTACAATCCTGTGCAACAGGGTCAGAGTCCCTAGGGCATTTCAACTAATGTCAGACACCTAAATTTAGATAAATTAATTGAATACAGTAAAAGTTAGAGATCAGAGCTGGTCAAATTCCAGGTTGCCTAAACATAGGCATCTAAGGCCATTGGACAATATCTCACCTGGGCTCCAGCTATCAATCTGTTTGAGCATGCATCTCCCTGTTCTGTATCATCTGTTATGCCAGCATGTCTTGAATGGCACTAAGTGCTTATATTCAGGTCAATGAGTTGTGCCACAGATGTCTACTCTAAAAGGAAATTAATAGTTTTTCCAGGTACCGTCAACTGTATTACCAAAATATCTGCTGATCATTCTTAGATCTTAGACACCTACTGAATATTTAAAAGTCTGCATATATATTCTTAAATTTAGACACATTTTAAACAATCTAAATCTGCATTGTCATTAATTTTATTTATGCCAGCCTTTTGATAGTTTTAAATAGCCCTGCAGATGGGCAGTCTTTTCACCCAACCACATTTAAATATACAGATTTAGGAAAATAGAGCTGAAAATTAATAGTGTATTGACATAAATTATCAGTGGACAACGGTAGCTGATAGCACTCTGTGGTAATAGCCTAGAGACCAGCTGATGCTTGTTTTTGGCTTTGTGTTTCACAGTAAAAAACGTTGCTGAGTGTGCTCAGTCCAAAAGTGTTGCACTTGGTTAGACAGGAGTTCCAAATGGAAATCTGTCCAGGCCACCTGATGGGAGGCTGGTCTTAGTTTTGATGGAAGTAATAGCAGGTGTGGAGAGACCCCTTTGGCAACAAAATGGTCCAGCACAATTTTTGTGTTAATGCAACATGTGTTCTTAGTTTTATTTGCATGAAACCTTTTCCATTCATGTGCATTTATCCCATTTAAGGGAAATGCTGACATTATATAAAAGTACACAACGCAGCTTTTGGAAAGCAACCTGCATATTTGGGAAACAATTGGTCACATCAAGGCCGAGTTAGATTTTTTTTTTTAATACCTGGGCAACTCAATAAAGCCAATAAACAATCTTGTTCTTGTAGCAAAACAAGACTTATCCCTTACTGTCTGATTTTTACAGCTGCATTGGGTGCTTGTAAGGGTCAGGATTATCTCTTTTTTTTTTACCCCATTTCCCAAACGGTAATTTTTCACTTAGCACAGCCACAGAATCCTTGGGGGGGGGCGGGGGGAAAGATAGCATTTGGCCAAGAATTTGTTCTTACTCCTGTTTGTTATATTTAGGAACTAAAAGCTCATCTTGCAGCAGTATAGGCATGGTACGTTCATTTTTGGCCTGACATTGTACTTTCTGGGAATCTTTGATGTGATTTGAGTTTCCTGTGTGCCTCTTTCTCTCTACCTTGTAATAGTGCTTGATACTTCCAGACATGTGTTTCTGGTGTTTGAAACCTGAAAAGTAAAATTAAAAACAAAACAAAACCCTATAAAACATTCAGAATAAAGGAAACCCAAGCATGAAGGACCTCTCTGTTTGAATCTAATAGTGAAGATGGAAGCTAAATTAAAATTAATTTCCAAAGAGAAAGCTTGAATCATGTTCAATTTACATTTTTCTGCACTAAGGTCTTTGGGAAGATTTCTGTTTAAGTAAGCTTGTTGCAACCTGGAAGAAATTATAGCTGTAATAATAATCTATAAAAGTCTGAACAAACTAATTATGCTTAGGCATGCCTGGGCTGAGGTGTTAAGCTAATTTAAGGCAACATTTTGTGGCTCAGAGGTGCAATAGTCACAACCCATATAGAAACACTGAAGAGACTATTAAGTCTCCTTCTAGCAGGAAGAACTGCGTGTGGTCCTTCATCCTACGTGTACTCTCAGTAAAATGGAGAAATCACTGGAAAATAGAGACAATTAGTGGAGCAAGAGCAACTCAGTACAGTGAATGGCAGCTCACATTTCTGGGTCAGCTGTAACTTAGGTATGACTTCAGTAAAGTTCAGGACTGTTGTCAAAGCCCTGGAAACAGCAAATAGTGAATGGAGCATTAATATAGAGTGTCTAGGAAGCAGCCAGTTGTCCAAACAGTTGTCTTCCCAAGAAATTAAGACTTAAAATGTCTTAGGAACTACTTTGGGCAAAGAACAATTTTTTTATCGTATATTATTCTATTTATTTTATTGTTGCCCATTTCTAAGTCCTCTTTCAAAAAATGGTGTATTTGTCTCCTGGATTGCAGGACTGAAGTCTAGTTCATTGAGTATGAATGGTTCACTATAATTTTACCAAGATCCTCACTGGGAGATATAACTGGTTTTTATTAATGATCCCTAGAAACTTAATCTGGCTCATATAACTTCCTGGCTGAAGGACTACACATATAGCACTTTATTTACTCTTTTCAGCTCTGCCTGGCAAGGATTTCACAAATGCCCACTATATTTCAGTGGGAAGCACCACCAGTGACTAAGAAGAGGATCTCTGTCCTCAGTTGTTGTAAATTAACCAATCTTAAGTGAGCAACACTGATTAATCCCGGATGAGTATGTGATTAAGTGCCTAACCAAGATCATTACTGTATTCTCGGAAGCTGTGTTCATAGTGTTGCAGATCTGGGATGGAAAACTAGGGTTTACATTTCTGTTTGGAGTGGTGCATTCACATCTCCAGTTGCCATGTGTTCTGCATACCTCAAAATCAATAACTGGCTTACCTAACCTGGCAAGAATAAAGCGAAACAAAATAATAAACCCCCAGAACACTCTTGTGAAATAGTGGAAGTTTAGAAACAAGCCAGTATGCCCTTTGTATCTGTCATATCTTGCTGACTATTTTGCATTCCTATGCTATTGCAGTAATTTCTGAGTATGAAACTTCCTTTCCAGTGGTGTGTGGTGGAAAGTTACAAATCAGATCTATAGAGAAATACATATAAATCTGGGGCAGTAAGTTAGTGTGGATAAGAAAATTTCTCTCTTCAGAGCAAAAGAAACAGCTGTCTTCATTAGAGATGTCAGTGACTCCACTATCCCACCTAAAATACTAGATAATGGTCTCTAGGAAAGACTCCTGTGCTGAGTAACCAGCAGAAGTAACATTAATAGGTCTCTTCTATCTCCATTTTTAAAAAAAATTCTTTCAACACAAGTGGATGCCTGGGGATTTAACTGAAATATGGTCATTTCACTCACATTCTAATAAAAACACATACATCTGAGCATGATCTTTTTCCCACTTGTAAAACAAAAGTGGCTTAGGAAGAGAAGTTCTGCTCTAAGGAGTTAAACCTCTGAGCACATACTTTGTTCCTACCCTGTGTGACACTTTAATTTGCTTTTTGGTTTTCCTTCTCATTTGAAAATTCTCTTGCAAGTGTGGGGAGATGGTGCTCTGATGATTAAACACAGATTTTAGTGGCTTGCTGTACTAGCAATGTTTCTGTTTCTGCCAAATGTTGTTGTCGCTTTGGGATTCTTCAGCGTATACCAAGAGCTGGCACATCTTCCTGCATTTGTTCTGGCACTTTTCAGTCCCCACAGTGTAGCAGCACAGACACTGGAAGAGTAACCCAGCAAATCGCCCCAGGGACAGAAATGCCAACCAACCAAAACGACTTTAGTAATGTAGCCAGAATACTTAAACTGTCTTGGAAAATAGGAACTGGAGGAATAGAATAGAGTTTTACAAAACATGCTATTAAAAAAAATAAATGTTTGAGTTGAGCTCGGTTGTAAAGTGAGTGTGAGCCTGAGCAAGTAGCAGTGCAGAGCTGCTGCTGGGGCACGGCAGGAATCCCACTCTGGTCCCCATCTTCCTTGAGAGCATGAACAGGATTGATGCCAGCTCTCACACAGGCATTCGTTACTGTCTGCTCAGTGCTGGCTGTCAGAGATGAGAGCTGTCTGACATCCCTTCCCACCCACCTGATGGAGAGGGAAGCAAATTGTGACCTTACCTCATCAGAAAGCCCCGAGCAGCTTCCAGAAATGCAATTAGCCCCCTGAGCCTGTGTCCTCCTGCACAGGGGAGCAGGAGCGGCCTGTGCCCATCAAACGTGAGACAGGAGCCCATGAGGGCTTGGAGGCAGAAACTCAAGACTCAGGCTGAAAATGCAACTGCTTCATGACCAAGAACCTAAGTTTGCACAAAACACCACCAAGTAGCAGTGTGGGAAGACTGACAAAACACCAGGCTCTGATTTGAAGTCAAAGTTTCAAATGCAAAACCTGAAGCCCATGCTGTGATCTGCACTGTGTAATGGGGAGATCTCCAAACTGCACGCAGTTTAATCATGGTTGGGTAACAACCCACAGAGAGCTCCCTGTCATAGAAAACAGACAGCTCCATGTACTGAAAGTAGCTTCATTAAGCCGGCTCTGCCTTACTCTCCTGGGGAGACCAAATGTGTTCCAGCTCTGTTCCCACACCGATCCTGCGCTCGCAGAACGGTTGCAATGAAGTCAATTTGCCGCCCTACCTGCAATATGGGAACCATGGTTCTTGCTTAAAGTGCTCTGAGATTTACAGCTAACTGTAAATGATTGATTTCTTTGTTCACTGCTCAAAAGAGCTCTTTCTCCCATTGCAAAACAAAATATTTTTTCTCAGATCAGCAAGTTATTTTTCGGCTCTATCCCAAATAAAATTCTTCTAGGGGGATCATTATTATTTATTTTAACTTAAACACATGAAACATCTTATTAAATTTTTTTCCAGCTCATAAACATTCAATGAAATCTTAAAATAAATCTAATTTACCTGAAGAATCATTTTTTAATACAATATTTATATAGAAAGTAATTTATTTCTTCAAAAAGGACAGGTGACATTTTCTTTCTTGCCTCTCACTGACATTTTCACACTCTTACTTCCCTGTACTTTTGGATTGCACCAAATAACGCTTAAGAAATTACAAGGAATTTATTTACATTGAGTGACGCATTTATCAGTGAGGCGGCAATAGCTGCTCTGGTAATCACTGCAAACAGAAGAGCTTAAACAAATTCCCAAACAGACAGCTGTGATGCCTACTATGTCCAGCTGTGCTGCCCATGACTATTTTAAAGATCCTTTCAATATTCATGTAACAGCAAACTGTTACAATCTGCATGCAACGAAAACATTCCCTGACTAAACTAATAATCTTCCATTATGATTCAAAAGTGTTATTAATGGTAGGGATTTGCATATTTTAAAATATTATATGCCTAATTTGTCTTTCAAATTGCTCCAAACATTCAGTGCACCCATAATGACCCTTTTGACTGTTTTCTGTTATTTTGCTGAATTAATTCTGACAACTTAATCAGTGTAATAGATTACAGGTTAGTTAGTTGGAGTATTGAATCTTCATTTAATTGTCATGATGGCAGCTGAGCACTTCTCAAATGTTTAAGCCTTCCTGCCACCTCAACACCTTTTCAGGAAAGCAACCTCTCAGTGTCCTCCAGAAATTAGCCATCAAAGCAAAGACAGCTACCAAAACCTGGGGCATCACTGAAGCATCAATCAGGAAGCCTTTTTTCCCCTTTATTTACTTGTTACCTAGGAAGAAGCCCCACTGTTCTTATGTTATTGATTCTTCCTTGATTGCTATCTCAATAAATAGGTTCTACACTATTGCTCTGCAGGGTCATGCCATTCCTGTTGCTCATAATTTCCAGTTCTGTTAGAAAGATACTGTCAGTGTGTTTCAAACTCACTAATACATGTGTTTCAATTTAAAACCAAAATTATCTCACACAGATGCAAAACTTCTTGTTGCCTCCCCAGGGATCGTGTAAATTGGCATACACAATTTTTTTACCCCAGTGTAACGTCTCCAGCTTGTGTGTTCCCTTAGAGCAGCCACTTAAATTCCTCCTTCCACCTGCAATACTATTCCCTTCAGAAGGAACTGCTTTAACTCCATCGGGATATGTCAGAATTAACTTAATGGAGGCCAAAGGAGCCTTCTAAAAAGATTTATTATATTTATATTTGAATAATAAAGGCTTTATGCAAGACTGCAGATAATCTATGGTACAATTAAAGCAAAATCTCTTTAGCATTCAAATAGTCATTTAGACAGGAACTCGGCCACCTAAGGAAACTCCTTTCCACTTCATCATCATTCTGGGAAGCATGCCCTGAGACCTGTCCAACAGCCTGATCCCATGGAGTCAGTTCTACCAGTGTAAAACTGGTGTAAGAGGAAAATCAGACTCAAAATTTTCAATTTTTCCAGCTGTTAAACGCCTTTGAGTTAACTTTCTTTTTGTTATTAATTCTGAAAAATGTCACTTCTCAGACCTTCTTTTTCCCCCTTCTCCATTTGGATAATGAAAACAGAAGGGTAAGACTCATGGCAACATTACAGAAACAAAACAATATTAACACTGCCTTCAGTTTTCCATCCCTGACTGCCATGCTTCACTAGCTAGTTTGCATATATCTACTAAAATTATTTATGTAAATAATATTAATGAAGAATCGCTTTTTCTTCTTTTTTTTAAAAAAAAAAAACAACAAAATAATATGGAAACAATTCTTTTTTTTTTAAAAAAAAAAAACAAAATAATATGGAAACACTTTTATCTACTTTCAAAAATAGCTCAATTGATAGATTTCTTACTCAGGAAAGCTCTTTAGCAACTTGACTGATTGCCAGGAAAACTACAAAAAGCTGAATCAGGATTGGGTCATACCGAAACTAGAGGTTTGCTTTCTACAGACCAGTTTAAATAGGGTTTTTCTACATTTTTACATCAGAGCTCCTACCTATGCTGTTGATGATATGTTGTGGGAGTAGCATGGGTGTTTGACTTCTGCTTCATTGAAACAGAAACAACAATTCCCTCCTGTTCAGGCCAATTACCTCATACACTTTCCGTTTCAAAACCTACTAACTGAATTTATTGTCAATAAAATAATCCTGCATAAAGGATGTCCCTGTGAGTAAAGGTCACTCTATGTAAGGCGAAGCAAAATCTGAGTCCTTACATTACAATGTTGACACTTCAGGTCTTTGATTTCAGACTCCCAAGAGAATGGCATTTTGTTTTAGAGGCAGAAAACATTAATTTATATCACAATGTGGCAATGTCATTTCTATTACAACATGCCATACATCTAAGGGTATTATTGAGAAGTTTGTGCAAAACCTCTCATTTGAGTCAGTTGGTATTGGGATACTCTGATGTCCAGTTTTCATAGTTGCCTGGAATCCTCTGTGACAGAGAGTTTTAATTGTATTTCCCTCTCTTTTCTCATCACAATCCCATCCTGATGGGTTATGCTATGTACATTACCCAGCATTCTTCTACTGATTTAACATTCTCTGCTGCTATGCAAACAAACTGAATAAACTATAGCAATGGTATGCAGACAAATGTGTTCCTTTGTTTATAGCAATCACATAAATCTGGGGGTATTGATACTGGTGCAGAGGTCTCTGATGATCCTGAAAGAGATAATTTGGGCAGGATATCAGTCTCTTATGATCCTGAAATAATGCCATAGGATCTTTAACTTCCACTTGAACAAGCACTAAAGGCAGAGAGATGGAAACTTGGATTAACTTCTTATCCAAGTGACAACTCTCGCAATGTTTTTGACCCTTACTTTAAAGCTGTCACCAGTTGTCTTGATTTATGGAAACACTATCCTTTTAAATCCTACTCCCTCTTATCTCTGCAGGCAGTTTCCTGATTTGCTTTTCTTTCTCTTAGATCATCCGTATTATTTCTTGACAGAAGCTGTGTGGACAGCCACACTTTCGATGGTACTCAGAAAGAAAAATGATTCTCTGTTTTCCAGTAGAACAGAAGATATTATGGACATTTTTAGTAGTTTCACTCAAAAGGATCCAAGTCTTTTGTTTCATCTTACAGAAGGAAAAATACTTATAATTTTAAAAATGCAGAAAAAAAATCATTACAAACTCCATTTCATCTTACTCAAGTTTCGTAAGCTAAGTATCCCAGAAAAATCAGAATGATACTGTAGTAATAGGATACTATTTCCATCATTCCAAAGAGGTTTCATCAGTAACAAAGAATCTTTTGGGCTAACACTGTTTCACCAATAAAAATAAAAGTTGCTCCCAGTCCCAGATATTGTGTCTATGCTAGGAAATAGTATAAAAAGCCGTGAGCAGGGAGCAAGTTGGTGCATAAGCACGCCAATATCTATGTTATTTAACAGTTGCCATGCTCCCTGCCACTGCTTTGCCTTGTGCCATTTAGCATTATCCAGGCACTACCTGGGCACAATTGAGGAGAGAGCACATGTCAGTGTCTGTTTCCCATGGGTAGATGGATATTTTCATTCTGGTTTTCTTTGGAGAAAAGCTAGATGAAGTGTGTGTGAAGGCAGGCCATGCCATGTCATTGGAGGTCAGGAGCACAGAACAGTCTTTGTCCATTGTTCATAACACAGACACAGTCAGAGAGTCTGCAGCTGAAGCACAAGAAAAGTGGCAAAAGAGGAATGCAGTGGAATATCAACCCACAGGAAGAAAAATTTGTGAGACAGTGCATCACCTAGAGAACCATTGTCTATATTGGCACAGCCTTAACAATGTTTAAAAGAAGCTTTTCCAGAACATGATGGTCAAGATGAAAGAAATAATGAAGCCTGGTTTGAAACACTGAGAATAGGTAATAGGGTAGAATTGTTAGGTTTTGCTTTTTAGGAAACAACAGTTTAAAAAATGGTGAAGAAACTATAATTGGCCATACTGTTATTATTGACTGTCCATACTGTTGGCTTTCACATTCTCCATTGGACAGTGGACACTTAAAAGTTTAATTCAGCTCTTGTACAAAAAAAAAACCAGAGTGATGAGGTGGGACAGGAATGGAGCAGAGCACATTTCTCCTGCTCCACTGGTGACTGATCTATGTTATGGAAATCTGACCTTTCCCAGACACTCATTCACACACACCCCATAAAATGTTCAATACTCTCTATTATGGTGATTTTTGTGCCACAGATTAGGAAAATCTTAAAACAATGCTAGAAAGGTAATTTTGCAAATATGCCTACAGGTAAATTGGTTACCATATAATAGTCTTATGGTGTAGACTGACATCTCCTTTGGGATGTGAGAAAATTTAGAAAAATACTTATAAGAGATTGAAAATATGAACAAACAGGTTGTACTTCTGGGAAAAAAAAAATCCATGAAAGGAATAAAAGCAGTAAAAAAGTGTACGAAGGAGTAAGGCAAATATATCACCTGAATTTGGACCCATGGTCTCCGCAGATAAATACCTTGAATGATGAAGACATGAAGGAGAAACACCAGATATCTGCAATATGCAAATGAAAAATAAATCTACGTCCAGAACAGTCCCTTTCTTTCTGATTTTATGATTGAAATATTCTTCTGCAAAGACATCAAAACTGTCCACCATAAATATTCTACATGGAAAACAAATCAGGGACTTGTGACCCCAAAACTATAAATACATTCATAAGGTTTTTCCTTTTTCCTATTTATTTTTTTAACATGAACCTGGAGAAGTTTTTTTTTTTTTTTTTTAATTGTGCTTCAGTGAAGAAGTGAACTTTAACATGAATGCCAGATCTTCCTGAAGACACCATCTCCTGCTGCTCCAAACCAGCCAACTTGGGTAAGTTCAGAAAGAAACACACAGCACAGTTCCAGTAAGCTCCAAATATCCTTAACTTCCACTCATTGAGTAAGACAAGAAAATATAACCTCCCCTAGAGATTTTTTCCCAAGAAAAAAGAATAGCATGTTGAATATTTTTAATTTTTTGTTTTACTCTGTCTTGAGACTTTTGTGGTGATGCAGGGAAAGTGCAGCATGATTTCAGTATTGAATATATACAGTGTGAATATTGTCTTTTTAGCCATTAAAAATGTAAGCACAGATTGCATATTCCACATATCTTCAATACATGACCAGCATAGTTACTCAGACTATGGGTACTTAAGAACATGCCAAAATTGCAGCTATCAGGATAAGATAATTTTACTCAATATATTTATTGTGGTTTTCTTAAATGCTGTTAAAACTTGCAAAGCTGAAATCTTCTTTTTCCCAAAGTCTATTATCACAAAGCTATGGGAGAAAAGCATTTTTTTTTCACATGAAACTCAAGTTCTTAAGCTCTCTTCACATAGTCGGGCATGCAGAATCAGCAAAGCTTTTAAAAATTCCCCAGGGTTGGCTTAGGCCTCTGTGACCTAATGACAGTGTAACAATGGGATATGGTTTGTTACAGTTTTCCCAGTAACTTCCAAATAAAATTCAATAATAAAATAAATAAAATGAAACTAAATAACCATTCAATCTTCTCTGACAGAGATAACAGTTGCAATGGTATTAACTGGCAAATTTGTTCAGACCGAGACCGTAACCCTCGCTGTGTTTACTGCACCAAGACCTCCGCCACAATCATTGGAAATGTAGTATGTGAAAATTCTTTATTGTTTCTGCACTACTTTGTTCTGCTACAGTAGCTGAGACAATTTAAAGGCCAGCTCATGGGAATGACTGCAGCACAAACGCGTAATGTGAACACTATGTTAATATCACAAGCCAGTCTGATTTAGCACTTCTGCATCTTGTGAAGGCATAGTACTAGATGGAGCGTTGTCTCCTTTAAACTGAAGATACACCTTTTCTTAATGAAGGGACAATTTTTAACTGATCACTGAGAGATGTTTTGGTTCAATATTTTACAGTGTTTTATGGATCATACAATCCTGATTCTTTTTTAATGGAGAAAAATTGGCTGGCTTTCTCATATGAATCGTTCTGGTGTTGGGAAAGGGAAAACAGCCAGTAAATGTTACATAAAAACAGGAGGGGAATTGAGTTACAGAAGTACTCCAAAGCATCCAAACCAGTAAAACATATAACTTATTATTCTTGAACAGTGCAGCCTCTTCAGTGGCACTAGACTGCTTCTGTGAAGTTCCTGTTTTATATGTGGTTGACAAGAAAGCTACAGCCCCTTATCTTGAAGATGAGTTGACTAACAAGAGTCAGGCCTTTGGCATCCATGGAGGATCCTCCTTTTGTCCTAGAAGACTGAGCACAGACGGGTCATCATCCTGCATCCCTTATCTCTTTCCTGCTGTCAAAGCATCACCTTTATCCCTATTTAGTTTGGGTTTCTGTTGCCTATCACTCCAGTCCCAAGTGATGTAGCCTGGGGCAGCACCCTGTGCCACCCTTGATCTGTTGCCTATCACTCCAGTCCCAAGTGACGTAGCCTGGGGCAACACCCTGTGCCACCCTTGCGCATTGATGGACACAGCTGTAAACAACATGTAGTCTTCATCTTCTCCTTCCTCCAGTCTTTCCTGCAGTGAGGCCCACAAAAGACTTGATAATGATTAGACAACTGGCATAGATTGCAAGGGTGTTGTGAAAATAATAGACCTTGTAGTTTGTTTATTGTAGTTCCACAACTGAATCGAAGGGAAAGA